>NW_005842137.1:1444598-1481133 GCF_000455745.1 Alligator sinensis
TGTCTAGTGCCATAACCTCATCCAGGTGCTCCGATTCTAACTCAACACTCTCTCCCGGCATTGCTTCTACTGCCTCTGTCTCATCCTGGTGTGGGATGTCTGTATCCTTTAGCTCTCCTTTCACTACATCTAGTGACTCAGCCTCATCCAGCTGTTGCACGTCTGTCTCAACATGCTCCCCCAGTGATCCTTCTAGGACCTGAGCCTCATCAAGGGCCTGCATCCCTGCATCCTCTGCCTCTCTGGGAATCACATGAAGCTTTTTAGCTTCTCCCAGCTGTTGCATAACTGCATCCTCTCTCTCTCCTGTTGTTACTTCTATCATTACAACTTCACTCACACACAACCCATCTGCAACCTTAGTTTTGTCCTGTGTTTCATTTTGTTCCTGATCCTCAGCACAGAGCAGAATATCTGCTCCCACACTTTCCTCCTGGGCTCCTCTTAACGCCTGCTCCTCCTCCAGGGACTGCACGTTGCTTTCTGTGCCTGCACCTTCCTCCTGTGTAACTTGTAATAGTTGTGCCTCACTCAGCGTCTGCACAGCTGCACTAATGTCCTCTCGCTGTGGTACTGTCAATGACCAGGCCTTATCCAGATGTTCCATAACCGCATCATTCTCCTCTCCCTCTCGTAGGTCTAACATTAGGACCTTATCCAAGCATGGCAGATCTGCATCAGTACTTTTTCTTTTTGGCATTTCTACTGTCTGAGCAACATCCGTGTTTTGTCCATCTGTATCAACACCCTCTCCCTGTGCTACTGCCACTAACTGGGCCTTATCCGGATGTTCCATATCTACCTCAGCACTTCCTGCCTGTGTTGCTTTTAACAGTTGCACTGCCTCCAGGTGCTGCACATCTGCATCAGCACCCTTGCCATGTGTAGTTTCAAAGTCTTGAGGCTCCACCAGGTGCTGCTTCCCCTCATCAGCTCCCTTGCCCTTTATCACTTCCAGTGTCTCAGCCTTATCCAGGGACCACACCTCTGTGCCAGTGGTCTCCCCCTGCATTTCTCCTAGTACTAGAGCCTCATCCTGGGGCCACAGTTCTGCTGTAACAAGACCTCCCTTCGATTCTTCTGGTACCTGAGCCTTAAACAGGTGCTGCACGTTTTCATTATCTCTCTCCCCCTTTGTCATGCCTAGTGTCAGAAAGTCATTCAGGTGCTCTGTGTCTGTATCAACTCTCTCTCCCTGCATTGATCCTACTGCTTCTGTCTCAGCCAGGTGTGGCACGTCTACATCCTCTCTCTCTCCCATCATTATTTCTAGTGACTCATCTGTTTCAACATGCTCCCCCTGTGTGCCTTCTAGGACCTGAGCCTCATGCAGGGCCTGCATAACCATACCCTCTCTCTCTCTAGGAATCTCATCAGGCTTTTTAGATTCTTCCAGCTTTTGCACAGATGCATCCTCTCTCTCTACTGTTAGATCTACCATCACAACCTCACTCAGAAGCTCCTCATCTGCGCTGCCCATTTCACCCTCTGTTCCTTCTTCCTGATCCTCACTGCAGAGCAGAATATCTGCTCCCACACTCTGCTCCAGGGCTCCTCTTAATGCCTGCGCCTCCTCCAGGGACCGCACATCTCTTTCTGTGGCTGCAGTTTCCTCCTGTGTAACTCGTAATAGCTCAGTCTCACTCAGGATCTGCATAGCTGCACTAATGCCCTCTCCCTGTTCTACTGTCAATGACCAGGCGTTGTCCAGTTGTTCCATATCGGCATCAGTCTCCTTTTCTATTTCTAATATTTGGGCCTTACCTAAGTGTGGCAGATCTGTATCAGCAGTTCCTCCGTTTAGTGTATCTACTGTCTCAGCCCAATCCAGGTGTTGTCCATCTGTATCAAGACCCTCCTCCAGTGCTGCTGCCACTAATTGGGCCTCATCCAGATGTTCCATGTCTACCACAGCACTCCATGCCTCTGCTACTTTTGATATTCGCACTGCCTCCAGGTGCTGCACATCTGCATCAGCACCCTTGCTATATGCGGTTTCAAGGTCTTGAGGCTCCACCAGGTGCTGCCTCCCCACATCAGCTCCCTCACCCTTCATCATTTCCAGTGTCTCAGCCTTATCCAGGGACCACACCTTTGTGCCAGTGGTCTCCCCGTGCATTGCTTCTAGTACCAGAGCCTCATCCTGGGGCCACAGTTCTGCCGTAACAAGATCTCCCTGCGATTCTTCTGGTACCTTAGCCTTAACCAGGTGCTGCACATGTTCATCGTCTCTCTCTCCCTTTGTCATGCCTAGTGTCAGAAAGTCATTCAGGTGCTCTGTGTCTGTATGAACTCTCTCTCCCTGCATTGATCCTACTGCTTCTGTCTCAGCCAGGTGTGGCACGTCTACATCCTCTCTCTCTCCCATCGTTATTTCTAGTGACTCATCTGTGTCAACGTGCTCCCCCTGGGTTCCTTGTAGGACCCGAGTCTCATCAAACATCTGCACACCTGCATCCTCTCTCTCTCTGAGAAGCACACCAAGCTTTTTAGCCTCTTCAAGGTGTTGCATAACTGCATGCTCTCTCTCTCCTGTTGTTACTTCTACCACCACAACTTTACCCAGATGCTCTGGGTCCGCACCCCTTGTTTCTTCTCGTTCCTGATTCTCATTGTAGGGCAGCATATCTGCTGCTACTCTCTCCTTCTGGGCTCCTTTTAATGCCTGCCCCTCCTCCAGGGACTGTGCATCTCTTTCTGCGGCTGCACTTTCCTCCTGTGTAACTTGGAATAGCTGAGCCTCACTCAGGGTCTGCACAGCTGTACTAATGCCCTCTCCCTGTGGTACTGTCAATGACCAGGCCTCATTCAGATGTTCCATAACTGTATATGTCTCCTCTCCCTCTTGTACGTCTAACATATGGGCCTTGTTCAAACATGGCAGATCTGCATCAGTAATTTTTCCCTTTGGTATTTCTACTGTCTCAGCCATACCCAGGTGTTGTCCACCCCTATCAAAACCATCCCCCTGTGCTACTGCCACTAACTGGGCCTCATCTAGATACTCTATGTCTACCTCAGCTCTCCCTGCCTGTGTTACTTCTAACATTTGCATTGCTTCTAGGTGCTCCACATCTGCATCAGCATGTTTGCCATGCACAGCTTCAAATTCTTGAGGCTCCACCAGGTGCTGCCTCCCCTCATCAGCTCCCTTACCCTTCATGACTTCCAGTGTCTCAGCCTTATCCAGGAACCACACCTCAGCACCAGTGATCTCCCCCTGCATTGCTCCTAGTACCAGAGCCTCATCCCGTGGCCTCAGTTCTGCCATAACAAGATCTCCCTGCGATACTTCTGGTACCTGAGCCTTAATCAGGTGCTGCACATCAGCATCATCTCTCTCTCCCTTTGTTACATCCAGTGTCAGAACCTCATCCAGGTGCTCCGTGTCTACATAAACTGTCTCTCCTTGCCCTGATTCTACAGCTTCTATCTCATTCAGGTTTGGCACATCTGCTTTCTCTAGCTCTCCTTTCATTACCTCTAGTGACTCAACCTCATCCAGGTGTTGCACATCTGTCTCAACATGCTCCTCCAGTGGTCCTTCTAGGACCTGAGCCTCATCAAGGGCCTGCATCCCTGCATCCTCTGTCTCTCTGGGAACCACATCAAGGTTTTTAGCTTCTCCCAGCTGTTGCATAACTGCATCCTCTCTCTCTCCTGTTGTTACTTCTACCATCACAACCTCATCCAGACACTCCCTGTCTACAACCCCAGTATTGCCCTGTGTTTCTTCTTGTTCCTGGCCCGCATCACAGAGCAGAATATCTGCTCCTACACTCCCCTCCAGGGCTCCTCTTAATGCCTGTGCCTCCTCCAGGGACTGCACATCTCTTTCTGTATCTGCAATTTCCTCCTGTGTAACTCGTAATAGTTGTGCCTCAGTCAGGGTCTGCACAGCTGCACTAATGTCGTCTGCCAGGGGTACTCTCAATGACCAGGCTTCATCCAGATGATCCATATCTGCATCAGTCTCCACTTGTATTTCTAACATTTCGGCCTTATCCAAGCATGGCAGATCTGTATCAGCAGTTTCTCCCTTTAGTATATCTACTGTCTCAGCCCTATCCAGGTGTTGTCCATCTGGATCAACACCTTCCCCCAGTGCTGCTGCCACTAACTTGGCCTCATCCAGATGTTCCATATCTACCTCAGGACTCCCTGCCTCTGCTATTTCTGATACTTGCACTGCCTCCAGGTGCTGCTCATCTGCATCAGCACCCTTGCCATGCATGGTTTTAGGGTATTGAGGCTGCACCAGGTGCTGCCTCCCCATATCCGCTCCCTTACCCTTTTTCACTTCCAGTGTCTCAGCCTTATCCAGGGACCGCACCACTGCATCAGTGATCTCTCCCTGCATTGCTCCTTGTACCAGAGCCTCATCCTGGGACCACAGTTCTGCCATAACAAGATCTCCCTGGGATACTTTCGGTACATGAGCCTTATCCAGAAGCTGCACATCTCCATCATCTCTCTCTCTCTTTGTCACATCTAGTGCCACAGTCTCATCCAGGAGCTCCTTAGCTGCATCAACACTGTCTCCTAGCATTGCTTCTACTGCCTGTGCCTCATCCAGGTGTTGCACATCTGTCTCAACATACTCCCCCTGTGTTCCTTCTAGGATCTGAGCCTCATGCAGGGCCTGCATAACTGCATCGTCTCTCTCTCTAGGAATCTCATCAGACTTTTTAGCTTCTTCCAAATTTTGCACAGATGCATCCTCTCTCTCTACTGTTAGGTCTACCATCACAACCTCACTCAGAAGCTCCCTGTCTGCACTGCCCTTTTCACCCTCTGTTCCTTCTTCTTCCTGATCCTCACTGCAGAGCAGAATATCTGCCCCCACACTCTCCTCCAGGGCTGCTCTTAATGCCTGCACCTCCTCCAGGGACTGCAGATCTCTTTCTGTGTCTGCAATTTCCCCCTGTGTAACTTTTAACAGCTGAGCCTCAGTCAGGGTCTGCTCAGCCATACTAATGCCCTCTGCCAGGGGTACTCTCAGTGACCAGGCCTCGTCCAGATGTTCCATATCTGCCACAATCTCCTTTTCTACTTCTAATATTTGGGCCTTACCTAAGTGTGGCAGATCTGCATCAGCAGTTTCTCCCTTTGGTATTTCTATTGTCTCAGCCCTATCTAGGTGTTGTCCATCTGTATCAAAACCCTCCCCCTGTGCTCCTGTCACTAGCTGGGCCTCATCCAAATATTCCATATCTACCTTAGGACTTCCTGCCTGTGTTGCTTCTAACAGTTGCACTGCCTCCAGGTGCTGCACATCTGTATCAGCACCCTTGCCATGTGTGGTTTCAAGTTCTTGAGGCTCCACCAGGTGCTGCCTCCCCATATCAGCTCCCTCACCCTTCATCACTTCCAGTGTCTCAGCCTTATCCAGGGACCACACCTCTGTGCTAGTTGCCTCCCCCTGCATTTCTCCTAGTACCAGAGCCTCATCCTGGGGCCACAGTTCTGCCGTGACATGATGTCCCTGCAATTCTTCTGGTACCTGAGTCTTAACCAAGTGCTGCACATATTTATCGTCTGTCTCTCCCTTTGTCATGCCTAGTGTCAGAAAGTCATTCAGGTGCTCTGTGTCTATATCAGCTCTCCTTCCCTGCATTGATCCTATTACTTTTGTCTCAGCCAAGTGTGGCACATCTACATCCTCTCTTTCTCCTGTCATTATTGTTAGTGACTCACCTTTGTCAACATGCTCCCCCTGGGTTCCTTGTAGGACCTGAGCCTCATCAAGGATCTGCATACATGCATCTTCTCTCTCTCTGGGAATCACACCAAGCTTTTTAGCCTCTTCAAGGTGTTGCATAACTGGAAGCTCTCTCCCTCCTGTTGTTACTTCTACCATCACAACTTTACCCAGATGCTCTGGGTCTGCACCCCTTGTTTCTTCTTGTTCCTGATTCTCATTGTAGGGCAGTATATCTGCTGCTACTCTCTCCTCCTGGGCTCCTCTTAATGCCTGCCCCTCCTCCAGGGACTGCACATCTCTTTCTGTGTCTGCACTTTCCTCCTGTGTAACTTGTAATAGCTGAGTCTCACTCAGGATCTGCACAGCTGTACTAATGCCCTCTCCCTGTGGTACTGTCAATGACCAGGCCTCATCCAGATGTTCCATACCTGCATCAGTTTCCTCTCCCTCTTGTATGTCTAACATTTGGGCCTTGTCCAAACATGGCAGATCTGAATCGGTACTTTTTCCTTTTGGCATTTCTACTGTCTCTGCCATATCCATGTTTTGTCCATCTGTATCAACACCCTGTCCCTGTGCTACTGCCACTAACTGGGCCTCATTCAGATGTTCCATATCTACCTCAGCACTCCCTGCCTTTGTTACTTCTAACATTTGCACTGCCTCCAGGTGCTGCACATCCGTATCAGCACCCTTGCCATGAGCGGTTTCAAGTTCTTGAGACTCTACCCATTGCTGCCTCCCCTCATCAGCTACCTCACCCTTCATCACTTCCAGTGTTTCAGCCTTATTCAGGGACCACACCTCGGCACCAGTGATCTCTCCCTGCATTGCTCCTAGTACCACAGCCTCATCCTGGGACCACAGTTCTGCCATAACAAGATCTCCTTGCGATACTCTTGGTACCTGAGCCTTATCCAGATGCTTCCTATCCACGTTATCTCTCTCTCCCTTTGTCATGCCTAGTGTCAGAACCTCATCCAGGTGCTCCTCGTCTACATCAGCACTCTCTCCTTCCATTGATTCTACAGCCTCTGCCTCATCCCCGTGTGGCACATCTACATCCTCTCTCTCCCCTTTCCTTATTTCTAGTGTCTCAACCCCATCCGGGAGTGGGATCTCTGCATCCTCTCTCCCTCCCTGCAGTGCTTCTCTTGCCTCCTCCTCATCCAGTTGTTGCACATCTGCATCTCTCTCTCCCTGCATACGTTCTACTGTTGCAACCTCACCCACACACTCCCTGCCTGCTCCATTTTCTCCCCATAGTCCTTCAAGCTCCTCAGCCTTATCCAGGGGCTGCACATCTGCACTTGCATTCTCTTCCTGGACCGCTCTTAAACCCTGCCCCTCCATACTGTTGCTGTGCCCTGTTCCTACTGCCAGAGCCTCTGCAAGGGGCTGCACTTCTGCATCTGCACTTTGCCCTTGCACTACTTCTAATAGCTGAGCCTCAGTCAGGGTCTCCATTGTTGCATTAAGACCCTCTCCCTGTGGTACTGCCAACCATTGGTCCTCATCCAGATATTTCACCCTTGTACCAACCCTGTCTCCTTGCCTGTCTTCTACTGTCTCACCCGCATCCAGGTGTTGCACATCTGTGACAGCATGCTCCCCTTGGGTTTCTTCTAGGACCTGTGCCCCAGCAGGAGGCTGCAGAGCTGCATCCTCTCTCTCCCCCTTCATTATTTCTAGTGTCTCCGCCTCACCCAGGAGCTGCACATCTGCCTTGGTGCTCACTCCCTGTGTTACTGCCAATGGGTGAATTGGATCCGGCCCTGCTGGCTGAGAAGCACCAGCCTGCTCTGCTTCCTGAGCATGAAGTTCTGCTTGGGATGGTCCCTCAGTCCAAGGCTCTCCTCGTAAGGTGGCCTGATTGGCGAGTACTGCCAGTGCCCCCTCCAAGACCTTGGCTTCTGCGTCATTTCTCCACTGTGCCTCCTGTTCTGCCTCTTTTACCTGCTCAGTTCCTTGCCCAGAATCCCCACCTTGTCTGCTCAGCTGTAAAGAACCATCTCTTTGTGGGAGGAGCTCGTCTCTCCGTATTTCTGGCCCTCGTTTCAGAGCTGCTATTGCATCATTCAGTTCTCGCAGCAGAGAGCTTTGGCCTGTAAGCTCTTGTGGGAAACACTGCTGTCCCTCCATGAAGTCCAAGACAGGATCCTCTTCTATGGAGATCACTCTTTTCCAGGGGCCTGAATCACTCCCAGCAGCAATGGAAATGTTTTCTTCTTTTGGCCCTTTCTGTGGTGCCCTGCAAAGAAGCATAGATGATGGCATGCGATGTGCACAGGAACAATGTGTGCAAACATGCTCCACTGCCTCCACACCCTTGAGCTGTGCTAGTGGTGTGACAGCCTCGCCACAGTGCTGGTGTGGTAACATAACACAGACAGCACCTGTTTCAAGGGGCTGTTGTTTAACCCTTTGCACATGGGGTGGGACTAAAAAGCACCCAAAACACCTCCAATTAGTGAATCAGTAAAACAAGAGGAAAGTTTGATCCAAATATAAAGCAGTGATAGCGGATGATCCAGGCCATCAAGCTGAAATAACTGATCTAATTATTTCAGGAGGCCTAAGGAAGAGTGGACAATACCTGAAAGCTTGACTATAGCTATACCAATACCAACCATGCTGTTAGTTCAATAAAAGACACCACCCACAAGAAGTCTTGCTCTTTGTAAAAGGAAGAAAAAGCGAGGAAGAGATTGCTTGTAGGAAAGGGGCAGCAACTAGAACTGGACGGCCAGCAGTGGCCAGCGGAGCAGTAAAACAATGTTCTACTGCTTGGGCTGAAGAAGTAATGCCATTGCCTAATAGCAAGTAGAAGAGATGACTGCTCGCTTAGCCCACAGGCTAGACAAGGTAATGCTGAAATTACAAACACACTAATAGACATCCATTGAGCAAAATGCCCCTACGGAGCTGCTCCAAGTAGCAGGGCTATTCAGTCAAGCTGCCCTTCCCACGATGCGCCGAATATGAGCTATGCCTCCCACCAGGTGCTAATCGCATTACAGCATCCCACTGGGGTTTCAGCAGAGCATAGGAGCAGAGAACCAGCAGTGTAACGGCCTCAGAGACAGAGCAAGGTGCTAACAGGAGGGCAAGGAGTTGTCACTTCTTTGATCTTGCCCTAGACAAACCAGCTGGTCATGTTCCTGGCACTTACAGCTGAGGGGTGCCCTCTGGTTCCTGATGCCTGAGCTGGGATCCAAACTTGATTTGCATTTCAGAGTGGGGCATCTCCTTATTCAGCATTTCCTGAAAAGGAAGAGGAGAAGAGGGATCAATAACGGACTTTCCAAAGAAATACAAGATACCTCTGCCCATATGATGCCAACTTCCTTTTCTCAGAACAGTAAAGTCCCTTATCCCCATTCCTGGAAGACAGTTCTTTTCAATTTCAGTTTCCTTTTCAGTGGGACTTATATCAACATGTTTCCACCCCCTGGGCTTCAGAGTGCTTTGCAAATGGATTAGGATTGTCATCCATATTTTACTGATCTGGAAGTTGAAAGGCAGAGAAGGGAAGTGACTCAGGTCAGTGACCTGGGCCCGTATCTCACAGCTTGTAGTGTGGGGGGCTTAGAGCCATGAGATCATCCTCACACCCTGTGAAGGCTGCACCCATTCTTCACATTGTCCAGCACGACGCCTGGTGTCCGGCATACTAACATTTGTTGCAATGAAGCACATGGCAGGCCGTGGGAACTGTGTGGCTGGCTGGATATTGTGCCCTGTGGGCTGATTAAAATCTGACGCACTTCTTTTGTAAGGGGGCTGCCCAAATTTGAGTTGGTCTCCCAGCCTAAATGAGCAAGGAAAAATGGGGCAGATCTGCAGCTGGGGTCAAAGGGAATTGCTCCATTGAAGTCAAAAGAGCTCCACTAAGTTATTCTAGCTGAAAAGCTGGCTCCAGATGGTTCCTATTCTTTAGTTACAAGCAGCTCTACTGATATCCTCAAGAAACTCTTAAGTCTGATGATATTCCATCTACGCTGCATTGGGGCACCCAGAAGTATTGAGCCTGTGTAGAAACCATGAGCTCTGCTCACCACAAGAAGTCTGGTACAACAAGGCTCCAGGACAAACTAAAGGGGAACAGTCCCAGTGACCCTCTACATCTTCTCTGCAGCAGCTCTACCATGCCTGGTCCCCAGAAGTAGCTCAAAAGCGTCATTGTGAGAGGCATAAATGAGAGCAACCTTAGGGCTACTCTAACATACGCTGGGTCAGATGCTGGTGAATCCAGCCTAGTATGTGACAGCAAAAGGTGCCTTAGAAACACAGAAAGATTTAGATGCGATAAGATTCCAGCACTAGCATCCCCCAGAGGGCATTGCTAGAGCTGCACTCATTGTCTTTTGGAGGTTCTAGGTTCAGTGAAGTTAGGCAACTCCTCTCTGAAGGGATGGTGCCACAGGGCAGGAAGCCAGTTATATTGCAAGGGAAGGCAAAGGCAATGTGAAAGGCTCCCCAGAGCTATGAGAACAGAAGCAATCCCATCACCATGACCTGTCCCCACTCAGACAAAATACCTGGGAAGGCAAAGGAGTCTCAAAGTACATGTCAGCCAGTGGTCTGTCCCTGCAAACAGAAAGAGGCAACAGTGATGTTACAACTGCTGTGTATGATGCCATACATGTCGTGCCTTCACCTAGATGCCTCAGCTGCAGGATGCTGCTATCCTTGCTGAGCACAGTGAGGGATCCCGTCATGGGACAGCTGGTGAGATTGAGGTAGAGAAGAGAGGGGTTATTTGAAGAGTGGAAAAAGGATGTGCAGAAAGTACCATGTGCATTCAGACTGGTGACAGGTGGCAGAACTCTGTCCATGGAGCAGGGATGGCCGGGGGAGCAGTAGGGCAAGCTTCCCTCCAGCACAGATACTGGCTCCTGCCTCACCCGTGATCTGGGGGTTCCTCTCTGGGAGAAAGGCTGACCTTTAGACAGCCCAAAGGCTTTTCTCCAGCCTGTGGTGTCCCATAGTGACTACCTGAGGAGTACTTGCCTCATTTCTTCACTGTGCAGCTGGGATACCCTGCTTTTCATAGCACCCAGGTGCTCGTGGGTCTCTTGGAGCTGCTGGTGGATTTGGTGCAGCTGGGTCTCCAGGTCCTGGTTGGTTTGTTTTAGCTGCTGGTTTTCAGAGCTGGCAGCCTGCTGGTTGGTCTGGAGGCTATAAAATTCAGTCTCAAGCTGTGAGGGGGAAAGAGGTTGTGAATTCAAAGACCCAGAGAGGAGCCAGTGTGGAGGCTGTTAGACTCACCAGCAACACACACAAACCCATGAATAATGAGCTAATCGGATCCTGGGCCTGGGGCCAAGCTTCCCTGTAGGCCAGCTCCAATGCATTTGTGCCCTCTGCAGAAAATGCACTGCCTTTTGCTTCACACAGGGCTTGAAGCCTGGATCCCAAGCTAACGACACAAAGGAGTAGCCCCATCTTCCACCTGCTCCCAGGGGACAGTTCCCTGCTTGGCTAGGATTAGCGGGGCTGACTGATGGCCTGACTTTGAATCACTACTTTGAAATATCCAGGCAACCTAGCATTTTACTCTCCTCAGTAGGATCTTGCCAGTGCAATGGAAGAGTTGTTTTTGTAGAAGGCAGGATAGATTTTCACCTGATAGACTAACCAAGGTAAAGATATATAAAGCACAAGTTTTTGTGAGTTGGAGCTCACTTCATCAGATGCTGTGAAAAGATGTGCAAAAAGCTGAGTATAAGGAGGAGAGAGAAACTAGAATCAGCTCCATCAGCAATTGGCTCTTCATAACTCTGCAGCCTACCCAGCCTTGGTTCTGGGGGTGGAATTTCCATGAGTGGAACAAGCGCATGAGTATGCAACAGAGATCTGTGCTATTTGGCAATACAAGCTGCATTCACCATCCCACCAGATTTCTACCGCCCACTCAAGTCTGCAACACTTCAAAGTACAACAGTTGTCTTTGTCCAGGTGTGCCAGCTAAATCAAGCATCGCAGCAGGTGCTTTGCACTTGGGTGTACCCGATCCACCCAGAAGCAGAACACATGCTATAGGGACAACGTCATCAGCACAACAAAATAAACTCATTGCATTTGTATATAGCTGAGACATCCAAGCAGCAAGCAACCGGTTAATAGGATAAGAGATTCCAGTACAGTTCTGTTTCGGCCAGAAACCAGAACCTGTGAAAAAAAAGAAGGATGGGGAATAGGATTTGATTGGCAGTGCTAGTTCAAGGGGGGTCCAGCTGTAAGGTTTTTGGCATGGTATAAGAGATGCTTTCAGTGGAGTGATTCAGCTGGCATTGATACAAAGCAGTGCCCAGTCTGGTGCCTGAAGGAGCCTCCCATGGATGCTTCACCCAGCCACACACCTGAGTATTTCTGCCACTAGGTCCAAGTCCTCCCCACACACAGCTCATTGTCGGGAGGACACAGACCATCTCACCTCCTTTTGGGCCAATACGAGGTGCTGCACTTCCCTCTCCTTGATGGCCAGTGCTCTCTGCATCTCCGTGCTCTGCAAGTGACTTCTAGCCTTGCTCTGGATTCGAGAGAAGACGTTAATGCCAGCTTCTTTAAATGAGCTGTCTGTCCCCTGATGCCACCCAGGGTGACACATTCTTCCCTCACTGCACTGCACTCAGGGCTGAGTAGCTAAAGCTGAGGGCAAATGTTCGCAGTCTGACCCATGATTTCAGCTGGAATGTAACACAGCTTCCATTGACCAAACAAAAGGCAAACTACAGACCTTGGCTCCTTCCAGCCTGGAGGCCCAGACAGAATGGCTCCAACTGGACGTCCAAGCACACGCCGAGGAGCAACTCTGAGTGACACCTTTAGCACTATGAATGACTCATAACTCACATGTGTGTCTAAGGGCAGAGGTCAAAACACCCAGCAGCAATAGGAAATGAGTATGTCCCGAGTACGGTTGGATATTTGACTGGTCATATAAAGTTCAGTCAATTGACCAGTGAAATATCAGTCAAAAATTGTAAAAAATTGCCAATAGGTTCAAATAACAACAGAAAAAGAACAATTTTCCATTAAGAAATGTGTCAAAAAACAATAAAAATAATATTTCTGTCAAGAAAACTATAAAAATATAGTTTTTTAAAATAAAATTCCTATAATCTTTGACCAGTCAAAAAACATGCACTCAATTGACTGGTCAATTAACAATATTTGATTGGTCAATTGACTGGCATGCCAGCCCTAATCCAAAGACAGCTACATCACACCTGCTGGTGCAAAGGACTGAGAAAAAACCGGTTTGAGCTGGGGCCCTGAAAACAAATTGGCTTCATGAAAGAGAAGAGAAGGGATGGTCCTGCACACAAAGAACTTGATTGGACTGCTAGACCCCTGGGATTGAGTCCTGGCCCTGCCACTGATTCCCTATGTGATCTTGTGCAAGTCACTTAACCTCTTTGGGCACTGGTGAGAAGGAGATAATATCACTTCCTTTTTCTTGCTAGTATGGGTAGCTTGAAAGCTTTCTGGACCAGAAGCACGTCATCACGAACTTGCAATATTTTGAGAGGTTTGTCGAATATCACGTGTGTTTTCTTGAGTTGGTTTTATTGATACAGCATGTGTAGTCTCTATGTATAGGTAGCCTCAAGGTATTTACCATTATCATTATTATGTTGGTATGAATTGTGGTATTTGATATGAATGTAATTTTTTTGTTTCGTATTTTGGCCAAGATTATTTAGTTGGGCAGTGTTTCACTTAAGTGTTCCTGACCTATTCACACTTGAGAGAAGTCATTGATAAGAATAAGCATCTGACATGGGTATGTTTAATGGCCAGTTAAATAGACCTTGTGGACATGGTATGTGGCACTTGAGCCAGGCCCTTCCAAACAGCATTGAATTTATATTTGAATACAGACCTGTAACAATAACACTTGAGAACAGGCTATTCAGGTAACGACATTTCTCACAGTGGAGAAATTAAGTGAGAGACAGTATCTTCAGGATATTGGATTAGTCATCCTTATGTCTGAAAGGCTGCAAATGTTCTCCTGGTCATAATTGGAGCAGGAAAGATTTCTCAGTCACTGGTGAACAATTACACCCCTGGGGGCAGGAAGTTATATGCATAGTATAAGCTCCTTAAGAATGCAATGGATATTGTATGTAAATGGCCAGATAAGAAAGCATATGTAAGTCTTGCCATGAGATCAAGTGTTTGCCTTTAGTTTTTTTTGAGCATAGGGAATGATTTTAGGCCCTCAGCCAGCCGGGTGAGTGAAACAGGATGACGGGAGAAGTTGTAGGGAGCCCTGGCAGGAAGGACAGAGGCAGAAATTGCTTTCTAATCTCCTACACTGAGTAGGAGCTGCATTATTAGGTTTAAAATGCAGGGTAAAATCAAATTATTGTTCTGAAATTTTCTGTCATTTGTTTATTTAAGTATCATTTGCTTTGTTTGTTTATTGTCATATCATTTTAATTGTATGTGTGCGTTTATTGATATATAGGAACAGGCTACCTAGAGAAATTGTGGAGTGTCCATCCTTGGAAGATTTCAAGAACAGGTTAGACAGACACTTGACTGGGCTGATTTAGTGAGGGATGCTCCTACCTTGAGCAGAGGCCCGAACTAGATGATGTTGGAAGGTCCTTTCCAGCCCTGCTTTCCTGTAACTGTTTATTATGAGTTCATACAGTGCCTTGTACAGTGGACTCTAATCACAAGTGTCCACAATGGGCACTACTGGGATATAATCAGCTGAGGAAGCTTTGGCCTTGTGTGTGCCATCTCTGGCCTGGGTGAATGAAATCCATGGGTATCCTGTGTATCAAGCAGACCAAGGAGGCCTGGCCTGAGCCTGCATGTTCTCAATTCTTCCCCAAGAAGAAATCAGCCCAGTCTAGAAATCCCAAACTTTCTTCCCACTTCCCAGAACCCAGGTGACAGAGAAACGTTGACAAAAATTACATATATAGTCAAGGGTAGGTGTGTGCATGCACACAAGTAACCAAAAAAAATGAATCCCATCACTTCCTTTAACTCTATGTTGAACTTGCTTACCCACTGTGACAGCAAAATGTGCATGTTTTCCTTAACTAATGACCATAATCTGACAAATTCACTTTATAAATAGCTTTCCCTCCGCTATGAATTCAGGCACAACTACTGGGGTAGACAGAAGGGGGAACAGGTATGCATTTTTAAGGTGTGTGTAGGAATGCTTTTGTGGGATATTGTATATATAACTATATGCATATAGGAATATATTTTTCCAAAAAAGTCTGTAAACCTAAGTGAAAAAGGAAGGGAACGAGGGAGAAAACATATGGTAGGAAAGACAGCAAAGCAAAGGCAAGGGCATCCTAGATTTAGAGGTCAGACCTGGAACATGGAGTGTGGATGGTTCTGCCAGGATTATTTAATTGGTCCCTTATCCAAGCCCTACATGGATCAAGATTCAAAGGTGGTTTTTTATACCAGCTGGGTGGGTGAAGAAGCATTTCTGGGACTTGGATGAGAGGGGAAGATGATACATCAGGGAATGCATTCAGAACTTAAAGGGGGTTGTGTGGCAAGTAGCCGGGGAAGCCCAGGGTTCAAAATACAGGGGGGGCTTGGAGAGGGTTGAGCCTCCCCCCCATAAGAGAGAGATTCATAGATGCTAGGGTCAGAAGGGACCTCAACAGATCGAGTCTGACCCTGTGCATGGGCAGGAAAGATTGCTGGGGTCAGATGACCCCAGCCAGATGCCTATCCAGCTCTCTTAAAGACCCCTCCAAGATACGGGAGAGAACCAGCTCCCTTGGAAGCCCATTCCAAATTCTGGCCACCCTTACCGTGAAGAAGTTTTTCTTGATGTCTAACCTAAATCTGCTCTCTGTCAGTTTGTGACCATTGTTCCTTGTTACCCCAAGAGGCGCCCTGATGAACAGAGCATCTTCGATCCTTTGCTGCACCCCCTAATGAATTTGTAGGCGGCCACAAGATCACCTCTCAGCCTTCTCTTGCGGAGGCTGAAGAGGTCCAGGTCCCTCAGTCTCTCCTCATAGGTCTTGGCCTGCAAAGCCTTAACCATACAAGTGGCCCTCTTCTGGACCCTCTCCAGGTTATCCATGTCCTTCTTAAAGTATGGCACCCAAAACTGGACACAGTACAGGCAGTGCTCAACTTACAGCGTTTCGAGTTACAACGTTTCTCACTTGCAATGTTTATAAACCGACACCCTGTTTTCAACTTTATGATGTCAGTTTTGACTTTACAATGCTTGATCCAATGTGACGCCATGCCAGCAAACAAGTTCGCTGCGTTGCTCATCTCCCTGGAGAACATCTGTCCAAACTTCCTTGGACGCTTTCTTTAAGAAAACAGACAAGAGTCCAGAAAAACCTGCAATCAAGACTCCCAAGAAGACTCCAGCAAGAACCCTTCAAAAAGTCCAACCAAGAGCCTTTCAAAAAGTCCAGCAAAGATACCTCAAAGAAGTCCTTCCAAATCAATGTGACTGCTATTTACAATATAAATACATTAATGTAGCTATATTACTCATCTATAATTGATCAAGTACAAAATTCTGGGGTATTGTTGGTGAAAATAAGGTATTGGGCCTTGGTTTAGGAACCAATCCCCCATTATAACATTGTTTCTTATGAGAAAATTGGTTCCGAATTACAATGTTTTGACTTAAGACAAGGTTTTCAGGAACCAATTGTGTCTTAAGTCCGAGGACTGACTGTACTCCAACTGTGGTCTGACCAATGCTGCATAGAGGGGAAATATCACCTCCTTGGATCTATTTGTCATGCATCTGCTGATGCACGATAGAGTGCGGTTAGCTTTGCTGATGATTTCGTCACACTGACGACTAGTGTTCATCTTGGAGTCCACTATGACCCCAAGATCCCTTTCTGCTTCTGTGCTGCTGAGAGCATCACTTCCCAGCTAGTAGGTGTGCTGGATATTTTTATGCCCTAGGTGCAGCACTCTGCATTTGTCCTTGTTGTATTGCGTCCTATTGTGTTCTGCCCACTTTTCCAACCTGTCCAGGTCTGCCTGCAATCGTTCCCTACCCTCTGGAGTGTGCACTCCCCCCCACAATTTCGTATCATCCGCAAACTTGGACAAAGTGCACTTCACACCCACATCCAAGTCACTGATGAAGACATTGAAGAGTACAGGTCCAAGGACTGAGCCCTGTGGGACCCCACTAACCCCATCCTTCCAGGTCTATACCAACCTGTCTACTACCACTCTCTGGGCACGACCCCCAAGCCAATTTGCCACCCACCGGACTGTGTAATCATCTAAGTCACAGCCTCTTAATTTATTTATGAGAATGGGATGAGATACCATATCGAAGGCCTTCCTAAAATCCAAGTAAACGACATCCACGTCTATTCCTGCATCTAAGCGTTTTGTGACCTGGTCATAAAATGAAACCAGATTAGTCAGTCATGATTTACCTGCTACGAATCCATGCTGGTGGCTCTGCTGAATTATTTTTTTTCCCGGTGGACTCACACAAATATGATCCTTAATAATCTTTTCAAAGACTTTTCCAAGGATGGAGGTGAGACTGACTGGCCTATAATTACTCAGATCCTCCTTCCTCCCCTTCTTGAAAATAGGGACCACTTTGGCCCTTTTCCAGTCCTCTGGGACCTGACCCAAGCACTCAAACAGCCGTGCCAGTGACTCTGCTACGATGAGAAGCCCCCAGCCCACCCTGTGCCTTTCTAACCAGCTCAGGCAGCAGCAGCGGCTCCTTCCAGCTCCCCGCTGCCACTGCCACAGACCCCCAAGAGCCTGCGTGTAATACGAACCCTGGGGAAGCCCTAACAGAGCAGGCAGGATATGGAGGTGGATATGGAACAACAAAGCTGAGAGGGGAAGAATCCCATCCTTGCTGCTAGGAGCAAAATGGACATATGTTTGTGAGCCCCAGGCCATCACTGTGAATGACCAGGAAATGTGGGGTCCAGAGAGAAACAGCTGCAGAGCTAGTGACTTCCTGTTGCGCATTTGCACCTGGGTGGCTCCTGTACTTCTGTGTGCTTGCTCCCTGCCTCTGGCTGAACACCAGGCAGAAGCAAAGCTGCCAAGCTCCCCATGTCCCACCCTGCAGGCCCAGCTCCTCCGTGGCTCTCTCAGGTTCTTCCCAGCCCACCTCCCAGAGGTCAGAGAGGCAGCAAGTTCTGGGTCCAGATGAAGCCCTCCTGCCTGGGAAAGGATAACCGCCTCTCTCCCCTCGCCTGAGCACCCTGCTACACATGGGAGTTGGAGGTGATCAGATATGCATGGGGCTTGAACCCACCTCATGTTGCAGCCGCTGCTTCTCCTGGTGGATTTGCTGCTCCATTTCTTCGTACAGATGCTGCACCTCCCTGTTGCGTTCAGTGACTTGTCTGGCACAGCAAAAGGAGGGGCGCTTGAGCATGGGTCTAATCGCACCAGACTGAGCTCTTTGACCACAGATAATGCTGGGGAAAGGGGACTGATGGATAGCCCTGGAGAGGCTTCTCCCCCAACAGAGCAGGCAGCAGCTAGACAAGTTTCTGCTCCGCACTGCCCTACTCATATGACTTGACCTGCCCAGGCCACTCACAGAAGCAAGGGCGGTGCTGGGCTGATGATACTGGGCCTGATCTGGCACACATCTAACTCATCTGGAGTCCCTCCAGTCAGTGGAGGTTGGCTTAGGCTCTGAGCCCCATGTCTCACTGCTGTGACCACCCTTCTGCAGTGGTGGTTTTGTGATGTGGACCCCTCCTCACAATTCCTCTGGGCCAACAGAGACCTCGGTGACATTTGGTCTGAACTGGGTTGGATCAGATCATGTAACATGGACATCAAATGCTTCCAGCTGTTAAGCAACCTCCTAAGCCACCCATTGCCCCACAGATGGAAATGATGAAACCCTCCCTTAGGTCCTTCTCCATCATTCCTATTTTTCACTCATCTCCCTTTGGTAGGGCTAGGTCTGTGAGATCCCCAGCCCAATCCTGCAGTGTGACTCACTTGGTTAAGGTCAGCTCCAGGGTTGCCTTTTCACTCCTTGCTTCCTTGATCCAATTTGTCATCTTGGCCAGGAACTCCTCCAAGTTGCCCAGCAAGTGCGGCTCATCCTGACGCAGTTTCACCCACAGCTTCCAAATCTCCGACTGGCTGGAGAGAGAGACATGGATGCGTTCAGGTGAGCAGCTTGCAGATTCCAGTGGCCCACTTCCATCTGTTTGCAGTGGCAGGGAGGATCTTTGCCCTCTGGTCTCATTACTGGTTAGACTGGGGAAAAAGCTCTCTGAGAATACTTGTTGTTCCAGAGAGTCTCTGCAGGGCTTGAGACCTTCCCCATAGCAGTCTGAATGCCAGTGAGTCTATAGGAACATGAATGAAAGGGCTTTTCAAGTAATTCTGGGTTTGTAGAGAGGGACAATGAGCCAGGAATGTGGGAGGGGAGTTAGGACTCATTGAAGAAAAAAAAAGGGGAAATTATTTTCTGCTAATTAAAAATAAAAAATAAAAAAAGGAAAATCATTGGTCTCATTCAAAGTTTGTCCTGAATGTGTCCAAGGTTGACTGAAAGGAAACGCAAATTCTTGTACAATTGAAAAAAAGGGGAAAAGTAAAATGTCAGGCTTTTTGTATGGAACAAAGGTGGTGGCTGAGGAGATGTTTTGGAGTGGAAAGTGTTTTATCAAAAAGCTTTTAGTGGGCCCTAGTGACAGTCTAGAGCCTGGGAATGGAAGCATTTCAGAGCACCATGTTAGAAGGAGGCTTGCCATTCAGTGAGGATTTCTTTGCAAGGCAGGTGGCTAGCTCCGCAACCGACCAACCCTCCAGGAGGTGGACCAAGAAAGATCCTTGAGTTTGGCTGTGAGCACTGGGGCTGTGGCATTCTTTATCTCAAGGAACAGCAACTCATGCCTGATGACTAAAAAGGTCCCTCGCAACTGAAGGGCCACCAATAAGACTGCAGGTGAGCACGACTTGACTCTCAACTCCTGTGCCCCTGCCCTTGGAGCAGGCATAGGAAGCATGGGGCAAAGGTGTCTTAAGGCTATTCCTTTGCTCCCTACCGTCTTGCTCCTGGTGGCCTGTATGGGGGATAGATCTTGGCCTGGATGTCCCATATAGATTCACAATCCCAACCCAGGCTTGCATGGGTCCCAACCACCATGCACTAAATGAAAACGTGGCTGATGGGCTTTTACTCTTCAAAGATGTTCTCTGCACCCAGTTGGTCCATGAAGTCTATGAAGCATTTCCTTTCCTCACTATCCACATCTTCCAGAGACAGGTTAGCAGACATCATGTGCACCCTCCGGGAAGCTGTTTTCCTCCTCCGATGCTCTCTGGTTGCAGTCTGTGTGCTCAGGAACTGCCCTGCCATTACATAAACAAAGATACTTCAGTGGCCTGGTGGTACAGAACAGTAAAGCCCAAGGCCAAGATTTTCTAAGTTGGGGGCTCAATGTTAGACTCCAATACAAATACACACCCAAATAAAGTGTTTTTTAGGATCTCTGAGCACATGCAGCTATTTGATTTTCTGGATACTCAGCACCTCTCTTCAGGAGCCTGACCAGGTCCCTTGTTTAGAAGCCTGGGGCTAAGCATCCAGGATGTCATTCTAGGTGCTAGGAAGGATCTGGACAAGAAAATGTTTGATAAACTAGACTGTCCATACTACCTTCCCCGTGTGAGAGAGGGAGGAACCAGCCTGAGGAACAGCCCCTGGCTTCCTGTCACACTCACAGCTGGACTGGAGTTAATTATTGCAAATGGTGCAGTTTGGAGAGACAGGAGCTTGGGTGGGTAAGCCAGGCTGGGCATTACAGATATCTGGGCAGCAGGTGGACAATGCCAGGTAGTCCAGCCACCTGGAGCATGTCAAGCACCTGGAGCAAGAAAAAGGCTGTGCGGCAGCCCAGGCACATGAGGCAGCCTGTGGGCCATGCAGGCCGTATGGCAGAGTTGGAGGGCCGTGCTAAGGGAAAAGCCAGTTTTTCTGAAAAAAGAGAAGTGGAAGTGGCAGATATTCTCAGTGCACTAATCAAACCATGCAGCAAAGCATTGCCCTGCTACAGTGAATGAATCCACACTCTCCTCTGGGCTGAAAGATCAGGAGAGATGGCCATGTCTTTGCACATACTCTGAAATCACCGCACAAGCCTCCATTGCGCTATAAATGTTGGGATGCCCCCTTCCTCGCTGGGGGTCTACCACAACTACTTCATTTATACAGTGGCAACACTGACTCCTTGAAGGCAGCGAAATGGCACCTACGCAGCCCTGTGGTGAATTCCTCTGTCGTTAAAGATCCATTCTTATCCGTATCGAGAGTATCGAAGATGAACTCCAGCTCCTCGGCGCTGCATGGGAGATCCCTCATCTTCAGGTTCTAAAAACAATGCAAATGTCCGAGTGTGACTAACCCGTTGCAGTAGCTGGAGGGGAGGGGAAAGGAGCTGTTCGCCCACCAGGGAGGCACTTTGCTTAAGCAACAAGGGTAACTAGCCCCAACTCTGCCCTAATCTGTTGTATTTCTTGCACCTGATCCCATTTCCACACAATGAAAGTGATGCGACTCCATTCATTTCTACAGAGGCAGCAACTGGGACTCAGGCAACCTGGGTTCTGCTTCTGTTTCTGCCTCCAGGGGACCTTGGACAGGGCACATCACTTCTCTGTGCCCATTTCCCCTTGTTCACTGTAGGCAGTCAGTCTCTCTTAGGGGTAGGTCTAAGCTTCAGGCACCTGCATTGTAGATGTACCCTAGCCACTGTGTACTGGTCAGTCTAGCTGCAGCAGCATGGAACTAACTCACTCTGCTTCTCAGAAGCGTGGCCCACTTTTGTGGCAGGGTGAATTTGCCCATATTGAGCCTTTCCCTGGTCGTGGCGCAGAGAGACCCTGTACAGGATCTACAATGACTCAAACACAGGCAGTGTAATACAAACAACACTCTTGATTTGCACTGCTGAAAGGAGAATCAGATGCACAGAGCTCCTATCCACCTACTCCTACCTCCAAACACCCTGCTGGGACTACCAAGTCTTTCCCAACTCGCCATGCTGAAAACCGTCTACTCTGCAGACTTGGGAGGATCAGATCCAAAACTTAATAGCAACCTGTGATCTGTGATTTTGCCCTTGTCTAGAAACATCCATGCCAGGTATCTATTAACACAGACTCGATGATCTAATAGGTCCCTTCTGACCCTAGAAATCTATGAAACACCTCTAGGGAGCAGAGAGGCATGTTCAGACCTGTTTAACAGAGGGGAAAACTGAGGCAGGAAACAACGTGATTTATCAGAACCATGTGGTGAGTCACAGGCAGCCCCATGAGCTAACCACAAGCCAGCCCACCCACTTTTGCTCATGACATGTTTGGTTTGGCTTTTCATTGGGCAATTTGCAGAGCACGGGCTTGATTCTGGGAGGTGAATGGGGCAGAGCTCTTCTGAGCTTCAGACCTTAGAGACTGACTAGCTTCATATTCATCTATTTGCAATACAGTTATTGTGCTTAGCCATGAAATAGCACTTGTCAGCCCTAGATCTCAGTGTGGTTGATGAAGGCAAGTGAATAGCATTTTCCCATTTTACAAAGCATGAAACTGAGGCACAGCGAGCTGTGACTTTCCCATGGTCACACAGGAGACAAGGGGTAGACTGAGGAGTAGGATCACAGGTCTCCTAAGTTCTATTCCCATGATCTGTCTCCAGGCCTAGTGCTTTTGTCAAGCCCCAGCCCTTGGTTCCGGGAGGCAGAATTCAGCTCACCCAGGACAATGCTCAAGCCTGCAATTTACCTGCATGTTGGCACGGGTGAGGAATCCTTTCTGGTCCTTG
Organism: Alligator sinensis; assembly: GCF_000455745.1. Lineage (NCBI taxonomy): Eukaryota > Metazoa > Chordata > Crocodylia > Alligatoridae > Alligator > Alligator sinensis. Next base: position 1,467,131 of record NW_005842137.1, read on the forward strand.
TCGCATTCCCGGAAGAAATCCTGGACCTTTTCCATTATTTCGGACGCCACTGGCTCCTCCTCTAGGATCGAGGATTCCTTTGCCTGGTCACTCATTTCTCTTAGTTGCTTCCGTCGGCTGGAGCCCAGCCGCCTGCCTTTGGTTGGAGTCCTCTTCCGCTCCATAGCCTTTGAACATACAGTTCAGCCCTTTGAAGAGGGAAATAAGAGGGCACCATGCTCTCCTTCCTCCCCTCAGTGCATCTAAGTAACAGGCTTTTAACTGGATTAGTTCTCTGGGTCACAGACCTCTCACACTGAGGAGGTACAGGCAGTTTCACTATTCCTAGCCCCTGCTGGCCACATGGCTACATCCCTGCAGCTGACAAACTGATACCTAAAGAAGCTGCCTGTGGCTACATAGGGAATTCACATAAGAGCCAAGAGAGTTCGAGATGGACCTCCTACTCCTCAGGTCCAGTGGCTTGGCCCTGACACCATCCTGCTGCTCAGCCAACACAGAGGGAGAGAAAAGCATCCCAGAATTGATCCCTCTGCCCAAACCAAAGCCTCTCTCTGGCATTTTTCATCAAAACACTGGATGTTAATAGCCACAAGTAAAGGAGTTAAACCAGGTGTCCTGAGGGTTTGAACTGGGAGGGGAGCTTGGGTTTGAGTGATTGAAAGCAGCATTGCAGATACCAAGAGTCAAGCCTCAAGCAAAAGCACCTGGCAGATGAATGAATGGCAGCAGATAGGTGAATGGCAGCAGATCAGCCTCCTGGATTTGAATCACTAAAGGTCTGAAGAGGCCCGGTTTGCATTTATACCCACTCTGGCAGCAGATCATGCTGTACAGGAAGCAGTGGGATGCTGGGGTAAGGGCTCTGTACCAGACTTGCTCCTAGTTTCTGCCATCAGGAGGTGGGTTGCAGGCACATTAGAGCTAGTCTTTTCTTCCCAGGGCTCACAAAGGAAGATCCTTGGAGGCAGAGCATAGGTTAAAGTAGTCTTGGGGTAACTCTAGCTTACTTGGCATCTTTGCAGATTACAAGAAGCACAAAAAGTTTGAAGCCCCTTTTGTTCCCATCCCTTATGCTAAGGGCAGGAAAGGCAGGTCCTGGGAATGTTCATGGTCTTACTTCTGCTCTTCCTTTATATATGGTGTCTGAGGCTGAACTCATCAGGACAGGGACAGTGCCACTGCAGTGTAAAATGCCTTACTCATTCTGAGCGACCGATCTGTGATGGGGCTGGGGAGAGAGATCTGGTAAAGGAGATACCATGATCATGGTTTTCATCCCAGGTGGCTTTACTTACCTGGCAAGGGAGATCCCCTTCTTCTCAGCCTTGAATGACTTGGTGTAGTTAGAGGGTGGAGACCTGTCCCTACTCCCTTGCACTGCAGGTGGGCACCTGTGCAAGAGTCTACTAAGGCTTCCCAATGGGAGGATCTCGACTACACAATTTATGGTGATGGGGGATTGCTCTCGGGCTTTCTCTCTAACTTGCTCCTTGGCACAGGGCAAGCGAGATGAGGGGGCATCAGAACTCCAATAGCTTTGGGTTTGGGGCCTGCACGTAGGATGCCTGCCATGGATTTTAGAGTATCTGAAGCCTCAGGCTGAAGAGTCTGGGAGGTAGGACACTTGCTGGTGGTAGCGCTGCACAGACTTGAACGATTGAACTGTGCTCAATCAATAGAATTTGGAACTGATTTGGCTCCAGACACAAAATTTAAAAAAAGATCCTGTGAATGGCAGCAGCAGATCAGCCTCCTGGATCGGCTTTGACTTTCCTTGTCGAAGGAAACTCAGCCCCCTAGGACAGCAGCAAACTCAAATTTGGGGAACTGAAGCCAAAGGCCATGTGGGTTTCACTGTACTACTCTTACAATTCCACCACCCAACTTGGGATATTTGGCATTTTTCTTAAAGCCTCAGTTCCTGGAGTCCTGGGATTAGCTACAGTCTCTGCTTTTGGTTTTGAAAGTTCATTCCCGGAAAAGAAAATGATAGGCTAGGGTAGGATATATGTTATAAGCCATCAGGTTTCAGTGAATTGGGGTTCTCCTGGCAGCAGCTAGGATCAAGTCTGGTGCAGAGCCCTGACCCAGCCGTAGGCTATCAGAGAAACAGGTTGAGACTTCAGCGTAAAAGCAAACCAGGCTTCTTATTAAGCCCTTTAGCAGAGCTGCTAATTTTTTCTGGTTTTTATTTATAGCACTTTTTAAATCCTTCCCAACAGGCTGCAAAGTTTGGAGCCATCCCAGATGGGGACTCTTAGACGTTGGTGGTAAAAATCACGAAGAGAATCCCTTTGAGGCTCCTGTCTACAGTCTTACACCTGCATTTCACAGTAAACCCCAGCTCTGTCTACTCGTCTCTCCCAGGTTCTCCGGCTCCCTTCGCTGCAAGCTCAGAGCACCACTGGGTCTTTGATGTGTGTCCTCACCACACCCCTGTGCAGGAGGGCATGGCTCTTATCCTGATGCTGCAGCTGGGGCACTGAGAAGCGGAGACGCGAAGGGCCAGATCAACAAAGGGGCCAAGATCCCAATGCTGGGGGTGTAAATTCACAAACTTGTGCCAGACAACAAAACTCCTGGTCAGTGATTGGGCAAAGTTAGAAACCCTGGGAGTGGTATTCACTACAACCAGTGTGGAGAGCAAGGAGGTACCCAAACCAGCCAACAAGAGTTGCTGAAAGAAGGGGGTTGTCTGAAAACCAGCCTCTCCCTTGGCATTGCCTGTAGTCTTGGGTGAGGCCCCTGGGGGTTCATAGTACAAAACACCTTCTGGACTCAATGCCCGGGGTTTTTGTGTGGGTACATGCAGCCCTTTTAACATAGGAGGAGATGATGATGAGACATACAGTAGGAAAGCACTAATTCCTATTATACAGTAACCCCTGTTTTATAACAGCCCACTGGCCAGAATATTTGCCCTGTGTTCAATGCCCTACTCACCCTTAGGGGCTTCAAAGCCACATCTTCCCTTACCCCACTCCTGAGAGCACCCTAGCCACCAGCTGTGGCCTACCCTGCTTGGGGACTGCCTCCACTCCTCCACTCTGCAGCCGAGAATGCAAGATTCACGGGGGCCAGAGGGAGGGCGACTGTAAGAAGAAACTGTCTCTGCAGCCCTGTGATAAGAGCTCTCAGCTGGGAAGGGAGAGTCCTGGGTTTTGGTCCTACTCCCAACATACTGTGCCTGCTTTTCATCCAATAACTTTTCACTGCAAAAAATACATAAGTATGAGGTCACACAGGGAGTCTCTTGCAGAGCAGGGGGTTAAACTCCTCCTCTTAAGTGCAGGCCAGCACACTCACCACTGGCCCCTCTTGCCACCACACGTGGCATGAAACTCTTCTCTATTCCATTTAAACAAATGGCATTTCGATGTGAGCTACAGAGATTAGCCATGACTGTCTGTGGGGGTGAGAGGGCTGATGAGTAAGCAGAGTTCACTACAGTGTGCTGTAAGGTTAGCAACGGTTAAAAGAGGTGCTGATAAGGATCCAGCCTACGCAGGAAGCAAGCGAGCAGACCATTTGAAGCCTCCACTGGGCTTCAAAATAAAGATAACCTGAGTAGGAGCCCTGGGTCCCCATCGTATGTCTGCTCTGAATCAACCCATTGGCAGAAGCATAAGGTGACCACATGGGATAATAGGAAATCTGGGTCCCTGCCCATCCCCCAGTCCAATCTTACTGGTGCATCCTGTACCAAGAGCAGGATGGCCTTGTGGCTCCTCTCATCACAGAGCACAGCCAGTGGGTCCAGCTGAAGGATCCCACCCAGCTGAGATGAATAGGCTGGAGTCTCCTTGATTCTACATGGCCTTCTACTCACAACAGTTCATGCAGATCGCAGCCACCTGCGCAACCCCCTTAAATATCAGCATCAAAGCATTTCTGCTTGTGCTTAGAAGTGCACCGCTGCAAATCCAGGAGTCAAATGATTCTGAAGGCACAAAAAGGAGCTGTTTCTTCACCTGGAAGCACAGCAGTAACCCTGATGCTCAGGTGTCTGCAGCAGGTCCCAGGCTAAGCCAGGCTCAGGAATAAAAGAGCAGCCCATCTGTCTTACCTTCTAGTAGTGCTTCAGGGAGGGTTTCAGCCTGTCTGAAGCGCAGGGCACCGGCTTGTTGTGCGAAAGGGATCCCAAGCTCTCAGGGGAGTTAGTTCGGTAAGAACGCAGAGGAGGGATGTTGCCGTTACACGTTATCCGCCCAACTCAGGCCTGAGCCGTCGCTGTCTTTCTTGCTCAACTCAGTTTTCCGCGGTCGGGTGAGACCTACCTCCCTGCATTTCCTGTTCTCAGATGCTGCTTTGTAACCTTAACTTGTGAAAATAATATTTAAAGGGACACCATCGCTGTAAAATAGTGAGGCACACGGACAAGTCCCATCTGCTGTGAGGACCAGTTAAGAATCTACCTCCTCACTCAGAGCAAGCTACTGGACTTGTAACCAGCGGGTCCACTGGCGATAAGATAAGCTCTTTGGTCCAGTGACATGTTTTAAACAGGCCCGGATGCCTTTGGAAGCTATATAAACAACACGGGTGTGAATGCCCTTAGCCTCCCACGCTAATAACACTCCCATGGCACAGAGACCTGTCTGCGTAATTCTGATCTAGATCCAGAGTTTTGAACTGCAAGCCTCCCGTTTCTTTGGATCTTGGGTTTTGGTTCAGTCTCAGTTTGCACATTTTGGGTGGGCATTGCAAAGGAACCTGAAGGATTCGGGCGCTCCGAACTCAGGGCATCATTCCCTCGTGCCCCTTTGAAATGCCCACTCTGTTATTCATCCAACTTTTAAAAATCTCACTTGGTATTCGCTCTTGGGCTGTTTAGTTATTTTATTTATTGCAAGGAGACAATGCAACTGGACTTGTTGCTTTCTTTCTGCTTTGGTTCTCCACACTGCCAAAGCCCCACTGGATACAGCATGCCAAAACGGCCTCCTAGATTTTGCCAGGGATTTGAGTGCTGAGTAGAGTTATTCATTACCTGTAGAGAGGTGCCCAGCATTGATCCTTGCTCACCAAAGCTGAGATTAGCTCTCGTTACACTTGCCTACTCCCTTCAGGTGCATCATGGGGGGTGAGTGCAAATATCCCTGAGAACATTTTACACCCATGCAAACAGATCCTATCTGCCTCCCCATTTAGGAAATCAAAGCCAAGCTCACTTAGAATTACAGGAAGGCTGATACTGTCAACCCCCCTGGGCCTGTGTTTTGAAGTAAAACCTGTTTGGCAAGCACTTGTGTGGTACTATGGGCTAACAATCAGCTGCAGGGAGTTTAACATCAGGACAGTTGTTACAGATATTGTGGCTTTACAGCCATTAGCAGAACTCAAGGCAGGTGCGTTTGGGAGGGGCTGATTTACTAGTGTAAGTAGAGTAGAGTAAGTGAATAGAGGAGGAGTTCAATCTTGTTCCTTGCTCCCAGAATAAGAAGCCCCTTCTTGGTATTGCTCATAGAAGGCTACAGGATTTGGGAGGTGATCACATTAATATGACAGGGCAGGCAGGGCTCATGGTCCACAGAGACCCCATTTCTTTGAAGCACATTCTAGCAGCAGCTGCAAGGTGCCTTTTGGCCTTACCAAAGCAAATGTGTGATCACTGATGGTGACTGAAACACATGAAATGGCGAGGAACTGATGCAACTTCAGTCCTCTGTTTCTACTTGCATGTCTCCTCAGTATGCCTTGGTGAAGTGTATAAACACTGATGCTGGTGGGGAAGGACAAATGACACTTCCCAAACCACTGTTTAGATACTTCCCTCACGGCCACCCTAAATGCTCTTTCACCTGAACTACATTGGTTCACAGAGATTTAGTGTTTTGATGGAGTTTTCCCCTGGGAACTTCTTCTGCTCCTGGGTGGACTGTCTGGACCCAGCACAGTCATTTCAGGATGAGAGTTTTACCAACTATTTGAGTTGGTCTAATAAAAGATATTACATCTACCCAAATAACCTTGTCTGCCTATGTCCTTAGACCAACACTGCTACAATCTACACCAAGGGTGGGCAAAATGCAGCCTGCGGGCCACATATGGCCTGCCAGGCCATTCTTTCCGGCCAGTGGAGCCCCTAAAAAATTTAGAAAATTAATATTTATCTGCCCTTGGCTGCCTGTCATGCGGCCCTCGATGGCTTGCCAAAAATCAGTAAGTGGCCCCCTGCCCGAAATAATTGCCCTCCCCGACCTACACCCTAGAAGTGAGGGCACTTGCCTGGGGAAAGATTTGGACGTCATTCTTGCACAGTCTGTGCACATGCACCCCAATCACTGGGCTATTTGGTGGTGGGAGAGGCAGGGTCTTTTGTGCTTTACACACACACACACACACGTCCTCCTTTTGTTTCATCCTGCTGCTTTGTGTTTGTGCATTGCTCTCTGAGCAACCCTAGAACTGGGCCCAGCTCATCATCTTGAGAGCAGCACAGATTTCCAGAGCTGTTCATCAGTGACCTGTTTACTTGCTCGATCTCCTTCTCCTACTGGCAGACTGGAGGGGATTGCAGGGGAGCAGTCATCACTGGAGGGGTCGGCCAGATTGACGTAAGAAGCAAGATTAAAAGGGCTAAATCTGTAGAGCTTGGCTCAGCTGCAGCAAGGGATAGCACAACAACACTCTGCAAATATCTGTAGGGTGTTAACACCCCCAGGGAGGCTTAGAGGTCTAGATTAGCAAAGGCAAGGCTCCTGGCTCAGGAGATGCAAGACTTGGTCCTTTACTCCCCTGGAGGCTAGAGAAAGCACCACAGCATTTCTTAGGTGAAAAGGCTCAAGCTATTTTAGAGCAGCAGAGAAAGGGACTTGATGGGTAAGTCAGGTGCACAGCTGTAGTCCAGCACAGCTCCACAAGTCACACCTAACAATTGAACCATTCCCAAACGGCCCTGATTGGGAACCCATTCACAGTGTGTGAAGTGCTGCGACTCCCAACACCAGGGGGGTAAGAGCCAGCATGCCCCTCAGCCAGTGAGTGGGGGAAGTGCTTGCACCTATGCCTTTGGGGGTCCCAGGGATGGGTGGCCTTGGGTTGGGGGCCTTTTCACTTCTGTTTTCTATTCTCTCCTAAATGTGAGTTCAATAAACTTGGATAGCCTACAAATGACTGAAGCTTGCGTGTGCTTCACTGATCTGGGGGGAAAGGGGAAGAATGCTTAGATCCAGGCTGTTGGGTTCCTTGGAGCTGGGGAAGGCATGAGGGACTGGAGTGCAGTAGGGAGTGAGGACACAGCTGGTTGTTAGTGAACAAGCAAGAGAAACAGAGGGATTGGGGTACCAGAGCTGGGTACCACAGCAGACAATTGCTGTGGAGTGTCAAGGGGAGTGGGGCGCCCAAAAGGAGCAATGCAGTATGGGATGGACATGCCTGGAGGCAGTGTCCTAGAGCATGGGGCATCCACACCTAACAAGTGAGCCAGTTAAACAAATATATTACTTGATTTTCCAGGTGTACTTCTGAACCATTCCTGTTAGCTTTAGCCATTTAAACAGGCTTGTAGGTCAGCCCAGTTCCAGATTAAACTGTTTTAAGTGGTTGTCCTGTCTGTGCCCTAATGCAAGGGTGGCCAAGCAACCCCCCCAGTGGCACAGTGTGTGGTATAGGGAATCAGGTAGCAGAAAGCAGAGCAGAAGACTAGACAAATGGGAAGAGAGTGGCAACCAAGGAAGGGGCAAGGCCATCATGTAGCGCACTTGTCAAAGAGGTTGGTCCATGCTGCCCCAACCTATGCTGATTTACACTAATGTAAGGGCTGCAAAGGCAGATCCATTTGTGTGAAAGGACACAAGTGGTCAGAGGGTTTTGCTCCAGAGAAATAAGCATGCAGACAGAAGTGCAGCTCCCCACTGTAACTGAAAACCCTTTGTGGGAATTACAACATCCCCCCCAGACCAAACAGAAACTCACTCCTGGTTCCAGGGGGAGGGGAATCTAGCTGCCAGGCTGCGGGCTGCTTCCCCTAGCAATGCCCCCCCACCCAGCCTGTGCTGTGTTCAGAATTGGAGGGGGAAAGGGAGCAGAGGGAGCTCTTCTAAGGGTTCCCCACCTCAGGGGGGCTCCAGTACACCTGTCCCACCCTCCAGCACCAGCTGAAAACAACCCAGACTGAACTCCCTCTGTTTCCTTTTCCCCGCTCCGTTCTCAAAACTGTGAAAGGCTGGCAGGCCGCGCAGACACAAGTTATAGAAGAAGCTCGGTTTTGAAATACTCATACAATGAGGCGGCGGGGGGGAAGATTTCTGATCGGCCATTTTTGAAGCAGCCTGCAACCATACACTTGTGTTTGGTCACGGCTATAGACCACTTTCTGTGGCCAGATATGGCAAAAATTGCCTGTGTCTAAGTGTCATCTTGCAGCCTCCAGCTGTGTGCAATCAAGTCAGCCATTGAAGACTGAGTGGGAGGAGGAAGCGGGGTGCAAGTGACATGGCTGCAGCATACTCGGAGGGTGGCACAACACAGCTTCCAATAAGAATCCCATCTCTAAACACATTTTCTTTGCAACCCTCCCCTGTAAGGGCAGTACCTATCCCATTTGGGGATTGGGTTAATGATGTATAGGGTAAAGTAGCAACAGAATGTATAGCAGAGCAAGAAACCCAGGTGTTAAGGGCATGTGGCACGTGGAAATCCAGAAATAAAGATGCATTACTTCCACTAATAAAGGTGTGGAAGTTTATGTTCAACAGAAGACATGCAACAGTTTCAGTTTTTTTCAAAGATGTTTTTATTCATAAGTTATATTTTAAACTATCTTTTCTAGTTGATTCTCCAGTTTATTTGTAAATAAGATCCTATTAGTGCTAAGAGTTTGCCAGCATTTCTCTGACACCAAAGTGCATTAAGATGAGAAGGGGACAAGACTGAGTCCATCCATGGCAGAGGCTTGTTCTGCCTATGTTCAGCAGTCCAAGATCAGTAGGATGAGATAACGTGTCTCAGGATTTCTGATAAGGCTTCAGACCAATCTCTAACAAGAGCATATGCTCCTCCTTCACGCACAGATGGTCCTGCCCAACACCTGAAGAGATCCAGTAGCATAAACTGGATTTTTTTTTCCAGTTCTAGTTAGACCAGCAGAAGCCAAGTGGTTGTGGTACAGCAAGCCACAACATCACCCTGCCTCCCACAGGAGGAGTTGCTCTGCTTCTATTATGGAAGTCCAGCCTAGCTACTGGGAAACTATATCCTCTATCGAGCATGTTCTGGGTCAGCCTGTGCTAGAAGCCAGTTAGATGTAGCATTAGCATGGGGGGGAGATTATGAAAAGCAACCTTCAGGGCACATTCTGATCTCATACAAGTGTGGAAAGACCAGAGCAGTACATTAGCCTATTAAATGCAAGATGGACCAGCATTCCTGGTGCTGCCTGCCAAGTGGACTCCTCCACCCCTGTCCAGGCTTCCTGCACAACTCACAAAACACTTGCCACTAATACAGAAACAAGACACACTTTAGAGCTACATGATAATTCTCTTGGTAAGTTCAGTTCTGCGTGGAAGTAGCCTGAAAGAGGAACAGTACCCGACCTGAGTTACAGGGTAGATGCTAGGAGACTCTTCCCCATGAGGCTCCACCCCAAACTGATTCAGATTTGTAAGTCAGTGCAGCAGGGGTGCTTGCTACATAGCCCATGGCATCTCCTTCCTCCTCAACAGACTATTCTTTTAGAAGGAAAAAAAAGGAAGAGTGGTAACCTCCACTGGACTGATACATTGCCACCAAGGCAGAGACAGTGCGTGCATGGCTCTCTCCTTCCAGTGCAAATTCAATGCATGTGAAGCTGCTCAGTAGCGGTGAGGCTTAGTGAGGAGACACAAATAAATGGCTCCAGAGTTGATCCCATGAGCTAGAACCTGAATGCTGGACACCCCATTGCTCCTTTTAAGTGAGGTACAGCTACCTAAAGATGAAGATCCCTCTCCACCTTCTTTTTGCATCCTGGGCTCAAGGAAGTGGCCAGGAGGAGAGGGAAGATGGATGGTTCCAGGAGTTTGAGACCCACATTCTAGGTGGGAGTACTTTTGTCTGTCTCTTGTACCCTTTGCTGCACTCCTTATTACCATCACACCAGCCTCCGGGGCCTACTTTTCAGCCTCTGTCATCCCCTCTCTTCCACAGTCCCAAGAACTTACCCAAGCATAATCCAAGTCTAGTTTAAATAATGCTTTACAATACACATTGCACATGGGTGGGTCACTAGGTACCCAGGACTAAATCATAAATAGGGCACTATAAACACTATACCACTTAAACACACAGATCAAGGAAGAAGCTTATACAGTACAGAGAGGGGATGGTAGCCAAGGCCCATGGGCAGCTTCAGGAAAGTCCCCACAGATTCTGTCCTACCCAAAAGGCAACTCCTCCATGTTCTTTCACAGGAGGCATTTCAGAGGGCAACATAGCTCCATTAAAGGTTAGTTGGGGAAAACAGATCTCAGTGATGGTGCCCAAGACAAAGGCACAGACAGTAGCGTTTATTCTGAGATCAGGGATTTGGCTTGCTGGATGAGATCTTCCGCTTTGCACTGTAGAAATCTACGGGGGAGAAAAAAAAAGTGGAGACTATTGTATTAATTCTCATTTGATGCAGTTTCAAATCTCGGTCTCATCAAATAAGTCACCTAGAGAAACATTAGGAGCAGCTGTCTGAATTGGAAGTACAGCAAGGGTGAGCAGGAGTCCTGCTTCAAGTCATCAGGAACATCTCAACCATATAGAGCAGGATGTCCAGGGTAGGTACAGCTTCATTGGGCAAGAATGCAGCACTGGGAGCAAGGTCTGGCTCTTAGTTGGAGTATCCTGTGCTGCAGCAATAGGAAATTGAGGGGAAATGTGACCTCTTCTCAAGGGGCTGACCTCAGAATCTAAGAGCCATGGTTTTGGCCAGGCAAGACTGGCCATCTCCCTGCACACCTACATGACAGGTGGTGTGCGACTTTTGGATCGAGGTCACTTTGACCCCTGCTGCAGAAGTTCACCCCAGTATTAGTCCTTTGTGCCACATTAGGGCTGTCCTGTTCTCTTCCCCAACCTCACCAAGAGGGAAAGCAGTAGGAGCATCTCGTCTTCCCATGTCCCCACTCCCACCTTGAAGAAGGGACTGCTCCAGGGGTTTCTAACCCTCTTCCCTTTCTCAGGTACTGCAGGGAGGGAAGAGTCATCCCACTGCTTACATGAAACTAAAGGGAGCAGGGCCCTCCTGCATTCCTGGGTTCTCATGCAAGGATGGGGCTGCCTCATGGGAGGGAAGGGAGCTAAGCCTATTTCCTTCAGCAGCCCCCACTGGCTGCTCTTTCCCACAGGGCAGGCAAGTTGATCCAGAGCTGCTGCCCTGCCTGGGGAAGACTCCAAAGTGGTCATGAACCTTGCTCCAGCTCCTGCAACTCAGAAAGTGCGAAATAAATAACTCCGACTGTGGCCATTGACCCACCCCTTGCAGGATACTCACTGGGGTACTCTCTCTTTTTTTTTTTTTTTTTTTAAATAAAATCACAAGCATCACGGCCTTACCTTTAATGGTGGTCTGTCTGCGTTTCAGGCGCCTTGGAGAGCTGGCCCGATTGGCCTCAGAGACCTGTTGTATGGTTTCACCCGAGAAGGGCCGATTAAGGAGATCTTTTGTGGGAATCTTGAGGGTGGAAGTGCTTCTACTGTTCTCTCCAGAGACTTTGGAGTGGCTGCAGAGGTACTCGGAAGACATGTCTGGAAACGGGACCCTCTCCCACTTGAAGGCACCTTCCAGCGGCGTTTCAGTTTCAAAGTCAAAATTCCACTTGAACTGGGCTTCTTCCAGGTTTTTCCTCATCGAGTCCTGAAAGTCGCTCTGGAGCTGCTCATGATCCACTGGGCCAAAGAGGTTTCTGCAGCTTTTCCTGCTGCAGGGGGTCTGCCGGAGGTTGCTCTGTGACAGAGGCATGTTCCCAGCTGAAGGAAAAAGAAGGGGTGCTGTTACAGACAGTGGAAAGCAACATCATGCAGATGGACCTCAGTTACTGGCTCCTTGTTCCAAGGGGCTGCCTCGAGCTCCCCATACTTGGCTACCTGCAAATATAATCCATAGAAGGATAGTGCCTGGTCCACATGAAGGCCAAGTCTCCCAGAAGCAAGAGGTACTCCTGGTGCTCACCTGAGAGAGTGCTAAAGGTCTTGGATGCAAACCCCGTTTTCGGACAAGTGTAGTCAGTTAGACCAACACCAAGTTATTTGCCAGAATCGTGGCATGGGCCATTCTCATCAGCCATCCCTGCCTTATCCTAACAGGAGGGATGGAGTTGCCCCCATCCCAGCCAGTGGAAGGGGCCTGGGAATTAAGTCCTGTGGACTGACTGAGCAGTGATTGAACACACCACAAAGCTTCTGGCCTCCCTCAAAATTGAGATCATAAAAATCCAGAATCAAATCTGAAAATTCATACAAGACTTTTGTGAGCAGATGAGGCAACAGGAAACTTTAGCAGCATTTCTTAAACTCAAGAACCAGACCTCAATGGCAAGGAAGCTTTGAAGCAAGCTGCAGGGGACAAGCTGCAAGCTTTTCCATGTTGTTAATCAACCTATTTATCTGTAACAAGCTGTTGGGTAATTACTGACAAAACCTCCGTATGCAGATAGTGGCAATGAGGAACCAGCCTTAGAGTCCAGAAACAGGACCTGGACTTGAGGGGAGTTCAAGGCAGCAGCTCTGCTACAGGGGTATACATTTTCCCCTTTCCCTTCCCATGGGCATGCATGGGGTTAATGGCCTCCCTTTGCAGCCTGTAGGTGCTCAAGGAGAGTCCTTTACCAGAGGGCAGGAATTATCTGTACATACAGCATCTGGCACAGCAAGACCGTGAGATGATTGTCATAGGCTTGGTGGAAAGGTGTGCCAAGTATCTGGTTATACCAGGGGCAGGCAATTATTTTAGGCAGAGGGATGCTTACTGAGTTTCGGCAAGCCATCAAGGGCCGTATGACAGGCAGCCCAGGGCAGATAAATATTAATTTTCTAAAATTTTTAGGGGTCCTTTGGGCTGCATAGAATGGCCTGGTGGGCTGCATCTGGCCCCTGGGCCACATTTTGCCCACCCCTGGGTTATCCCCATTACTTACCATGGGAATCAGACATGCTAAAGAACACGTACCAAGTACATGTGTCCATGACCAGAAACAGCTCAAGTCAAATATCCAAGCAAAGAGGTCTGTGGTCAGCTCTGCAACCCATACACCCCCCCGTCACAAAAGAGCCACAAGTTTCCCACATTATTCAGTCCCAAGTACCCTGGGAGTTTACACAGGCCCACATCCAAAGGCCACATCCAGCTTGCACATCTTCACCCTTGACCATTAGTGGTCCGATTGCCAATAGCATATTGATCCAACCTATCCTGTTCCTGCCTTTCAGCCCCAACCGGAGAAGTTCAGATTAAAAATAGAACTGAAACTTCATATCTCCCGGCAGCTCACGCCCTTGTGAACAGCTTCAGGGAATGACATCATGGTGAGTCAGGCAAGTTTCAGCATGTCCAAACAAGCACTGGCAGGTAACTAGGCTCGGGACAAGTTTGAACTTGATGCTTATAAAAGCAAACAGGATTCCTCCTCCCCTCCAGACACGCAGGACCGAGCCATACAAATGCCCAATCCCCAAGTACCTCCCACCGATTTCGACACTAGTGGCAGCTCCTCAGCCAGCGATCTGGCACAACTAGATGTTTAGAGACTTGATGCTTTGTCTTTCCAGCGCCATCACATGACGGTGGAAGCTACAGAGCGCTAAGGACATGGAGCTGAATACTCTTCAGTATTAGAACGAGGACATTTAAGTTTCCTTCCTTTTGTCGGACAAGCCCACAGCTGACGCACGTTATCAGCTTGCCCCAAAGAAGCGCACTGAGCCAGATCTGGTGCACTTCTCTTAAGAAAACCAGCTGAGCATATGAAATGCTCTGCTCACTACCAGCACTGGCAGGGAACAGTCCTGTTCCTACACTTGGCAAGATTTCA
>NW_005842137.1:1481153-1490376 GCF_000455745.1 Alligator sinensis
TCAGCAGGACACGACATCCGAGAGAGACATGCTCCATTCAGTTTAAAAGCAAGCCAGCACGATGATCTTCGACAAGTCATCCCTGCTCCCCCAACCCTCGCCACCTGGCCCTCCAGGCAGCCTCTTCTCTCCCTTGCACCAAGCCGGGAAGGAAGGCAGAGTCCTGGTCTGCGCCAGCGAAGCCCACCGCAGCGAGGAGACCGCAAGGAAGCTTTACGGCTCATCCGGCCTCGTCTCCTTAGCCTGGGACACCCCGGTCATGCAAGCGTGCCACTTCCAGGCAAGGTGTGCATGGGAGGTGGCAGCTTTGCATTCATGAGTCAGTCGTGGCCAGCTATCTTCACAGATAGAGGAGGTTCATGGGACAGCCGGGGCAGGGCACGCAGGGAGGGGCAGCGCAGGGCAGGGAGCAGAAAGCTGAGCAGCAGATCAGGCAGGGGCGAGGGGATCAGAGCAGCACTTGGGGAAGGACAGGGCTAGTTTGTTGTTTGTTTTTTTTTTTGGGGGGGGGGGGGTGTTTTAAAATGGCTTTACTATGTGGTATTTATATTGTATCAAATGGTCTAATATTGAATACAATGACAAAACTGTAATGGCATCTTTCCTCAAACCCCTAAATATTTTTTAAAAACAAAATTCTTTGAAGAACTTTGAAATGTTCACATTTCATTAAACATTGGAATGAAACCAAATGATGAAACCTCAACATTTTTTTGCAAAACATTTCTGCCTTCAGTCCAGCTCTACTAGAGACCCACTTTTTAAATTCATACATCTGTTGATGCGCTACTCTTGAATAGCTCCTGTCCACCTTTGCTCGTGGGGTGGGGGAATACCCACTGCAGTAGAGACCAAGCTCCTTGTCTCAGGTCCAGGAAGAGCCCCAGGATTGGCCACTCTGGGCTGCCCCATTGGGCAAAAGGTGAGAGAATGGGAGCAGCCCCTTCCCTGTCCCTTGGTGGGAAGCTGGGGAGGCCCCATGTGTCCCTGGCCCTGTGTGCCCCCACTGCCCCCTTCTCCCTCACCCAGGTGTTGCAGTTGCAGAGGCGCAGTGAACTACTTCCTAGCCCTGGGAGGGATGGGGGTCACTAATGCCAAAAAGCAGTGGGTGTGGTGTTATTACCTGCCATAGCTTGGGTTCCCTGCACTCCAGGTGCCACTGCTGTGACTGGGGTGTGAGGACAGGCTGAACTGCTGCTGCTTGGGGTCAGGCAATAGCATATGTTGAGGGACGAAAGGGCAGAACAGAACCAGGACACAAGACCCCACAGTGAAGGCTCCCTTGGGGACAGCCTCTCCAAATTGGCACCTGGGGCTCATCCTCTGCTCATGCTCCCCCCCCCCCACCGATGAGAGATGCTACTCCCCCCATCCCTTGCCTGCAGCAGCTAGATTGGTGTATATATATATATATATCTCCCCAATTTTCGGTTTAAAAAAGGTAAGGCCAAAAGGCACATTTTGTCCGTGATTAACACGAAACGCCATTACTATAGAGAGGTATGTATAGTGGTGTTTCATTGGAATCGCGGGGAAAAGGGGGATTTGGGGGTTACTTTTTTTTAAACTGAAGATTGGGGAGGGGGAGGTTAAATCAGAGAAAACCGGGATCCCTGGTTATTAGGCGAATGCGCAGTAAGTGTCTCGCGTAGACGCGCCCAGGGGGCTCAGCACAGGGAGAAGCCCGACAGCACCCACCCTGGTGACGCCCGGGGTCGTCTGATCCCAGCAGTCTTTCCTGCCAAAGCGCGGGGGAGCTGGACCCGGTGATCTGCAAGATCCCTTCCAGCCCTGAACCTCCATGAAACCACAAGGGACCACCCAGAAACACTTGGCATTACCGGCCTCAAAGGTACACGGCTGTTGCCAAGAAGTCTTTCGCTACCTACATGCTGTTTAGAAAAGGCATCCAAATAAAATCAAGAGCATGGGATGATCGGACCTGGTGACGTTTTCCATTGGCACGGGGCCGGTGAAAGCCACACCTTCTTTATCACGACACAGTGCACCTGGGGAGCTCTTTGCCAAAAGATTTTGCAGAAGACCAGATCAGAGCAGTCAAAGAGGCAGTTCGCCATCTCCGGAGGACGGGAAGTCCCACAGTTGTAAGGAAAAGACGAGAAATGATGGGTCCTCTCATTCCAAGGTATGAGCCAACCAGAGTAGCTAGGAAGGAAGGGGGTTTCCCTCTGAGTACGTGACTGCACTGTTGATGACTGGAGGGTTTTTTTTTGCTCATGACTCAAGAATCGAATGCCAGCCTATGCCACAGACAGGCTGGGCTGCCGGCTGGGGGGTCCCACCGCTCTAAGCCAGCCGGACGGGTCTTCTGCTCCTGTTTGACACCCGCTGGGAGCTGCTGCTTTCACCAGAAGGCGGAAATCTGCCCAACCCCGCGCTGTGCAGGTGCCCCTGCTTCTTGTGTTTAATTACCTCGCGAATCCTATTCCGCAACCTGTTCCTTCTCTGATTCTGCAGCTGAGGAATTCACCCCTGGCACAGGGCCCCGTGGAAAACAGCTCCCTTGTTATGCCCAGCTCTCGCACGGCCCAACAGAGCGGGGGAATTGTGCTGGGATGAGCGTGTGGCAGAGGGCACACATTCTGCAGTGTGCTAATTTGATGCTGCATGGTGCCATTGAACACTTTGGGATGAAAAGAGTCAGCAGCACTCGGGTGTGCATGAACGCATTGCAAGGGGGGACACTTTTGGAGCTCAGTGTTGCAGCTGTCAGATAACAGGGTCAGATTTCCCAATGAACTTGGCACTCGCAACTGCGGCCACATCTTCAGTGGTATTCAGACAGCTTTGCCCCTAGAGAGGATACTGAGCGGCTTTGCTTCCTACCGTGCCCGGCTCAACGTGGGGCTGTGCTGCTCTCTAGCTGCTGCTCTCCTTGCCAGCAACTGTGGAAGGGGTTCAAACGTAAAGTTTTCTGTTTGTCCAGCATATTGATGCCCTTTACTTCAGTAGCTCCCAAGATGTAGTCTGCACTCCCACTGGCAGCCATGGTCAGCCTCTGTGATACGTTTGATGATAAGGGTGCTTGATGGTTTGAGGGTTGATATTGGTCTCTTGATCCAGAAAGTTTGGGACCCACTTCTCTAGCACCAGTGTATTGTCACCTCCACCCTGGCTTTCATTCAGGATGTCTTCCCTAAAATTTAGAGATTGATACAGTTTAACACTAGAAGGGACTGTGATACTTTAGTCTGAACTCTGGTATAACATAAGACATAGACTTTCACCCAGGGATTCTTGCAATAAGCTTTTTTTTTAGGGGGTGGGGGGTCAGTCCTAGAGTTTAAGGCCAGCATCTGATCATCTAGTCTGACCACCTGTCTAATCTAAGTCAAGGGAGACATCCATTTCACCCAGCTGTCTCTGTATTGAACCCAGCACTTCCAGAAAGACATGCAGTCTTGATTTGAAGACACAAAATGAAGTAATGAAAAATTTCCCATTTCTTTTTATAACAAAAAATACCTATGCTGTAAAACCACTGGCAGAGCCCCTACTAGATTTGAACTTCAGGCCTTGGCTAACAGAAGCAAAGGCTTTTAACTCTAAGCTACCGAACTCATGGGAACTTGTTACCTGCTTCTCTGCTGGTGTTTGTGGCCATGCTTTGCTGAGTTTATATTTAGACAGGCTATTCAGAGGGGCAGAGGTGCCTATTTTTGCTGTTTGGATGCAGTCACAATTCTAATTTGGCTTTCTCTTGAAATGTTATCATAATCCTCTTACTAACTGATGTTCTTACAATCCAACCCCCCTGTAGTCAATGTGATTATATGTGAAGCTCAGCTTTCTTTTAAAAGAGAGTCTCCCATTATCAAAATTGGTGGGGTGAGAAACTTGGAAACACAATCCAGAAACAGTTCCCCCCCAACACACACACACACGCTTTTATTACTAAGATTTTGAAGCTTTTTTAATGAACGTGATTCTGAGGAGTTGCTAATACCTGAGTTTTGACTTCTCACTGCTGCCAATGTTGTACATGCCTGTAGTGCTGGATAAAAAAGCAATCTCTACACTTGAAAGCTTGTCACTTACACTCTGTTTATTAGCTCAGAACTCAGTTTCAGCACATATATTTGGCCTCCAGGTGATAACGTGATTGGAGTCACTCCAGATCTGTATGCAAATAAATAAGCCTGACACTTAATTATACCAAGCAGTGTCTGTTGCACCAGTGTGTCTGAGTCACCTATGCCTCAGCAGTGAGGCTGCGCTGAACTCATACTAGCCAAAGAGACAGTTGTCTCCAGGACATGTCCAAACACATTTCCTCTAAATCTCAGTTTTGTTCCTTTCCAAGAATTTGGCTATTTGTCATTTGTGACAGGCTCATAAGCATTCATCATGAGTGAACGGGAATTCCAGTAACACTGGACAGTCAACTGGTGTGCACGTGATGCCGGCAGGAGGGTGAGAGAGGAAAGACTAGTTCACGGCGGTAAAGTTAAAGCGCGGGCTTCAAACACCTTACGATTCAGGCAGATTTGAGGCTGGGCTTTCAGTTCAACCTGCCTATGAGAAGAAAGCTGGAACATGCGTGTGAATCTCTCACTGCTTTACATCTGGGCCAAGTGGGCATCCCAAATTGCAGTTGGAAGACCAGACTCTCAGCTGATGCAGATCAGGGTGGCTCAGTTTAAGGCAGTGCTGGTAAAGCAGAATGAGGATCTGCCCCTTAGCTGCTGGTGAATGATGACACCTGGGGAAAACAGACACAATCATACCCTGGACAACACCTGGGGAAAGGACACAATCAGACCCTATAGAGAGGCTCCCATCTGTGCTGCAGCAACAGCTATTTCTTCGATGCACACACTCTGTGTCTGAACATTGCAGGGCTGATTTTTTTTTTTAATCTTCAATTCATCATGAATATGCCGGCACCATCTGGCCAGCACTGAATGTAAAAATCAAACCATCCTGGAATCCCCTTGTGAGGAAACCTCCATCAGTGGGGTTTCACATGTGAGCAAGGACAGCAGCGTGGGGCTCTCATGTGACAGCAGAGATTATGAAAGAAGGAAAAGGACACAGCTTTTAACAAGCTTTCCTTGCCAGAGTTTGCTAAGAGGGTGTGAGAGCCTGTCAGATCAGGACAGTGTTTGACAAGTACTTTGCACAGGTGTAAACGGCTGTGCAAGGGACAAACCATGATTATTCAGCAAGATTATGAATGTTAGAAACTCTGTGCAGCAAGTTTAAGATTGCCAAAGATTTTTTTTTTTCTCTCTACTAATGAGTTCATGAAAAAAAAAGTAGCAAACGTGAACACCCATAATGAAACTCTCATGCAAAAGTCTAAATGAATCCAGTGTTCAGCTGAATGGTGCTTATATCTGAGCACAGGCTGTTTTCCCATCAACTCTTTGAAGTGCCCTATTAAGTGATTTTATACTAATAGGATTTTCCCAGGAAAAAAAGACAAGAATGACAAAACGCTGAATGCTTGATTAACTCTGCCCCTAAAAGAACTTGGATCGTGTTAATTGACTCTTTCTTCGTGTTATTTGACTCTTCCCCTGCCATATTCAGGCATTGTTTGCTCCATTTATGAAGGCACGGTTGATGAGACTCTGGGCCCAGCAGAGTGTAAAGAGAATCCTGCCAAGCGCAAATGGTTGGATGAAGCATTCTTTAAAGTGCGGCCTTTGGGTTACTGGAAATATTGCTGGATCCCGGGAGCCCGGAGCATGAATTGTTTGTTTCATTCACTCCCCTGAGCTCATTTTCATCCGCGGTTGTTGTTGGGCTAGTTTATAGTCATTAACATAATTGCTTCGGGAACTTTCCATGAGCAGCTTGTGGGGCTTTTTTGGGGCTGGCAGAAAAGAGCCTCATTATTGCAGCATGGTGAAACGAGGCAGGTGGAAGTGAGATCCAATATTTTATTTCCTGGTCCCTGTTACTCGCTGTGGTCAGAGAGGAACTTGTGAGTATGCAAAAGGCACTGCACCCGCGGAGGGTGTGGCTCAGAGCAGTCACAGGTTTCTGTCTGTCCTTTGGCCTCCAGATCATTACCTGTGCTTGACCTATCCAGGCAGGGCAGGTGCTCTGCACCCTGTGCTCTCACTGGGATCAAGAGGCAGGCACTCAGGAAACTATCTCTTAAAGCACCGGTGTGAAGCTGGTGCCTCATCCAAGGGTTTGCTCATTGTTTTAAATGGATTGACTCTTAATGAACTCAAGTGTGAGTGAAGAAGGGTCTGGCTCCCAGTCATAGGAAAGGGTCTGCGGTTTGCGAGTCTAAGCAGTGCATCCATTGAAAGACAACAAACATTTCCTAGAGGGGCTAGATTTCCAGATATTTAGTTCATTAGTTAGTACTTTGCGGGGTTTTCCGAAGTGCCTGAGCTGGTTTGACATCTCTAAGTGAAAGTCAATGGAGTTGGCAGCCAAACCTGCTTAGGCCTTTTTGTAAATCCAGTCTCTAATCACCCACACATTTGAACTGACAACCTAGTGACAGGGGTACACTTCCTCTTGGCTTCAGAGAGCAGAAATCCAGTCTCATCATTCATCACACATTAAAGAAGTAAACCCCACCTCCTGTACCTCTCCTACATAAGGAAACACATAGGCTCGATACTTTTGAGGCCACTCTGCCCCCATTACTACCCACATAGGATCAGAATAGTAGGGCTGGAATGGACCTCAAGAGGTCATCTAGTCAAGGCAGGATCATCCCTGACTCATCAACCCAGTCAAGCGTCTGTACTCTTAAAAATGTCCAGGGATAGAGAGTCTGCAACTTCTCTGGGTAGCCTATTACAATGCTTAACCACCCTCTGAGTGAGAGAGTTCTTCCTAATATCCAACTTAAATTTCCATGGTGCAATTTAAGTCTTGGTCCTTGACCTCCTGCAGCCTCCGAGAATAGTCCAGTACTACTATAAGTAGCACCTTACTTGAACGATCCCTTCGCTTTTACAAACGGTCCCTTTGCTTTCACTAGGGAGACTGTGATTTGGAGCGCACGCCCAGAAAGGGACTTGAGGGCAGGGAGAGGCAGCCAGCCACAGCTTATCCAGATTTTGCCAAGGCAGAACTAAGTGTACCCAATTATTTTCCCCATGGAGCAGTTTAGTGGAGCTGAATTGGTGTAAGGGAACTTGCAATTTACTTAACTTACTGAAGAAGTAGGACAACAAGTCAGTATCATCACAGAGCAAGGAGGAATTTGTGCCTTTTGCAGCTGCTTCTGGGTTGCTGCAGTTTCTACCTGGCCCGCTCCTAACTCTGTAGTCTAGCCCAATGGTGCTACTTGAGATCTACAGTACAGAGAGCAACAGGATCCAGCCCTTCGTATTTTATACAGGCACAGGATGTCCCTTAGTGAGCTGTTGACTCACACCTGATCATTCTTTGCAATGTAAAATTAACCACTGATGAAATGATGCATCTGGCCTCTGCCTGCTTAAACAGATATGAGTAGGTGGAATACAAGTCACTCCACTACTGTTTACAAAATAAGCTTGATGCCAACATGCAAACCTGGTCATAAAACTAAGATGTGTCCAATGCTTGGAGAAATATAGAGCCCAGCACTGGGTTTAAACTTTGTCTTCTATTGCCTTTACCCACTGTAAAGGGGCCTGTTCTTACAAAGGAGCTGTGCACCTCTTGTACATCACCATAGGGATGGAGGATCCGTCTCATTGCATGGAGGCAGCAGAATGCAAGACAATTTCATAGGCTGCACAAGATAAAATTAACCTGAGTGCAAGGGCTGTCTGACTCACATAAGGTCTTTATCAGGTTTGTGCAGAGGAATAATACACAGTTGAGCCCATGGCCCCCCCAAAGTGCCTCACAGAATCAGCACTCCAGGCCACTCTAGAGGAGGATAGCAGTGGGCTGGGAAGGGATGCAAATCTTGGTACTCACTGGTGTTGGTATAACTGGCACAGAGGGGATGCCCATGGCTTGAAATGGCATCTGCTGGAATGGGGTGAACAGTGGTTACCACCTAGGCCCATGACTGGAAGAGTAATTTCTTCCTCCCTTTTGCATGCCACCCAAAAACAGCTGGAAGAGCTGGGCTTCAAGAGGATGGAGTGGCTTTCACCTGTAATGAACTAATGACTTCCTTTATATTAGTACATCTGAGCACAAATGTAAAACTGTGCCAGAGCCTCAGCTGGTACAAACTGACATGGGCTCATTTCCTTCAAAGTTGCTATGCCAGTTTCCAGCGGCTGGCCAGGAGTCAGTGCAAACATGTTTTTTTCTTTTGGTTTCATTCTTCCACATCTGTTCCCAGACTCTTTCCTATAATTATGTATTTGGCACTTTAGGCAGGGCGTTTTCAAAGCACGGTATAGATGCTGATCAGTTCATTCAATGATTTTTTTACCAGGCCTTTTCCAGGCAGGAAAGTCACTTCCTCTGTTTAATACATCTAGAAAGTGCAGCCTAGAGGGTCAGGCTAAGATCTGAAAGCATCTACTTTCTGGGTGAGGCACTCACAATGAGAGCCGAGAGAACGCAGGAGTTCTGGTGAGCCAGTGCCAGGTGTATGCCATTAATCCACATCTCTCCCTGTGATGTAAGGCAACCATCTGCTTGTTTATAACATTTTTTCCTTTATCAGTATACATACAGGAAACTGAATACGAGAATAGGAAGCCTAGTTTTACATAAAGAGATAAATTAGGCCATCAGTTACAGCTGTGCAGCTCACTCCTGCCCACAGTCTATCACAAGCATGCTCTCATCTCATCCCACAACACAAAATCCATGGGAATTTTGCCATTGATCTCAAAGGCAGGAGGCTCTGGCACTGCATACATCAAATAGTGTTTTTATCCACTCCTGGTGCTTGCAGAAATTGTGAATAAACATTAGATCCAAATATTACAAGCCCTGGTAACCTTGGAAGTATTTAGGTGGTATAAATGTTATCAGGCTTTGAATGCCACTGTTTTATTAAGGGAACCGTGCAGACTGTTTAAAGAGCAGAGTGCATGTGAAAACAATGTTACCAGCTGTAATGTTTTAATTACAGCTGGTTACAGTAATCTTCCACCCAGTTGGAAAGTGACACCCATGGTGACATGCCATCCCGCCCTGCTACTGCTGCCACACCCTGATACCAGGGCGGCTGCTGACCTATCTCCAAGTGCCGTAGGCATTTCATGTGCAATGAACATCTCTCTGAATAGGAGAACTCAATGTAATGTTTATAAAAGAAAAGCACTCT
>NW_005842137.1:1490386-1502565 GCF_000455745.1 Alligator sinensis
TGCACCTAGCTGATCATTTTGGCAGTCAGCACAGGGTCTTGCAATCTCTTTCCAGGCCACATTCTGTTTCTCATTTACAGTCTTCACTTGGGTTGCATGGGTCTGCATAAAAGCTGAATTTCTGGGAGCTAATTCTAATCAGATTGTCTTCTGTGTATTACTAGGAATCACTCTGCTGACTGCATCGCCTGCGTATGCAACCTGGAAGGTCAAAAACAAACATGATGGGACAAACGGGACATGAATATATGCAAGTACTCTGAAGTGCAGACTATGGAGCACCTTCTCGTTTGCTGACTGCTCGGTGAGACACCTTAGTGTACGAAGGAGGACCTTGCTGCAGCAATAGAAAGAGACATCACTTATGCATGATACTGGAAAAATATCTAGTTTATGACAAGCGAGAAGATGAACTCTGCTGGCTTCTATGCTGGTGTAAATTCGACACTTACCTTTGGATTATGCCCAGGCAGGAGTCAGAATAAGATTGTCTCATGCAAAGAATGATGGCAGCTAAAATTGTTCTAAGACCGGATCCAGGGCTAACACCAATGGAAATAATGCCATTGACTTCTAAGTGATTTAAGGGCTGAAGATCCTGTGAGGACACCTGCCGTCAGGACCTACTTAATAAAATAGCTGTACAAAGCACAAAGGTACATTTTCCCCCAAAGTTTTCTTAACTCTATTTGCCTGGAACGGACATGGATTCAGACTGATTCTAAAAAAGGCATATTTGTTTGAACGGCAGTAATCAAATAAACCTAATACCTAGTAATCCATGTCCCTATATGGTTATAGGGGAACACGGTGCTGCTTAACTGCAGTCTTTCAGGTGAGGCACACAGACTGCTTGCATTTCAGTAAAGCTATCAAGGCACTTTTTGCAAAGGTTTGGATGCCTTGGACCTTGGTGCCCTGGTCAAATTCCAAGTTAAGTAAATCCAGTACCTGCAGTTTTGATAGGAAAATCTTTTTTTTCTGTCCCCCAGTTTCTTGTCCAGTGTCTCTGTGCTAGATTCAACAGTGATGTTTCACCTGAGCTAGCTGCATTTTAATTCTAGGTTAAGTCTTCCCTGAGTATAATTGTACCGTGGACCTTTGAAATCCTTTATAGCAAATCCAACACAGCACTCAGAATAACAGCTGGTGAGCCATCTACTCATAATGTATCAGTGTGGGGCATGAATGGACATGTCTTAATTTGAGGTTTTCTAGTCTGAATCTTTTAGAAGCCTGGATTATGATAGCAGTATTTTTTTAACCTACCCTGTGCTGCTGTTAATACTAAACCTCAGCTGGTGGAAATCAATTTTGTCTCAAAAATATACATGTTTTTTATGTTCTTAAATTGTCTGATCTCCCATAGCTTTAGTGCTGGAGCTGGACTACTATGAAAGCTGTCTGATGTGCATTTTCCACAAAGGACTGACAGTTCAGCTCAGCCATTTTATTTTTTTTATTTCCAGTAAAGCTTCCTAGGGATGTCACCTTATAAACTAAGCAGCATTTCACCGAGTCTGGATTTGGACAAGAAACCTCGTATGGGCAACAGTGACTCACTAGGTCACAGTACACTGCACTTGCATCATTACAAGGAGGGTCGTGTGTTTGAACATGGGTCTGGAAAAAGGAGTTAAATCAAATGACCGTGAACAGGAAGGGAGCGTTCAAACATTTTAGCAGCTTTCATTACAAGTTTTGATGTCATGTAGTGTTCACGCATTAAATCTCATGGTGATGGGACATAGCAGAGAAGGAAAAGGGGGTGGTAAGAAATGTGTCTTAAGTGCCATTGAGTACCATCAATGCTTCCTACTATCATTTTTATCAGGAGAGGGAACTAAACGCTGGGTATAGATTTTAAAATAAACACGAGGAGAGTGACAGCACTTTCAGACTGGTACACACAATACAATGCGTCCGGAGCATGGCAACAGGCAGGCTAAATTGCCCCCAGCTGGCCCTGGTTACTTGAGTGATCCTGGCTGTCCATATATCTAACTACACCCAGCTGGTCCAGCTGCACCCTCACCGGGGGTATGGTTGCCTGCTTGTAAGCAACAGCTCTTTCAGAGCCCAACAGGCAATTTAAGAGGACAGAAGCCTTTCTGGCCAGCTGTGGGCTCATGACTAGTTCCTTGGGTCCTACTACTTGGTTTTTAGTTTCCCATGTCTTGCTTGATGGCTGTCTGACTATAACATTGTTCCTGCCTGCAGATTCTTTGTTCCAGATTCTAGCTTAGACCCTTATTTCAGACTGCTTTGCTGGCTCCTTCATGTCATCTTCTAGCATTCCCCCATGCTCCTAACTTGCTATTTAACTGGGTGTCTGTGGAACCAAGTCCCACAGAGACAAAGGAGCATCACAACTTTTCCCACCTTTTGCTGAAGTGCTAGATACACTTCTCTGATCTTGCTTCTCTAACATGAACACAAAACAGTGCACTTAAAAAAAAAACACAAAAAAACCTACCTAAACAAAACGCTCCATTACACACACAATTCTCACTCTGGGGAGAGGATGTGAGAAAGCACAAACCACAGGGGACAGATATTGTCACTGAATATGCTCCTTCCTGAATAGCGCTCAGATAGTTACTGAAATGCATGGTACAAGAATGTGAACAATTTCAGAACTCTCTAACCTACCTAATACATTCAGAACAAGTCACACAGGCTATAGGTTGACATAAAAATTTGGACTGGAAATATAAGAGCTTTTTAGATTGAACTCTGTGCAGTTCACAATTGAAAAAGCATCCCATCAGATGGGATATTCTCCGTAACTTGCGAAATCAGAAGCTTGCAGTGCATTTCCCCTTTCTAGTATTGCTGGAATTTCCATAGCGGATCTATATGCTCACAGAATTGTTAGGTCTTTTTTTGCCACTGTGCTTGGCAATCAATAGGTTTGGCTGCCAAATCCAAGCCAGGGTCTTGCCCTGGTTACATGTAACCAGATCTAAATGCAGGCTTTGCTTTAGATCTGCATGTCAGCTGCAGCTGTAAAATGGGAAGTTTACTCCTTTTCTCACAGCTCTGCATCAATGCTTGCCAGTTGATTCCAAAGCTGGAGTTTGTAGCTCTACATCTATGCTTGACTACCAGATCATTATCCAACTTTTCCATTCCTGGATCACTGATCCAGCATCCACGAAGCCACTGTTGGCAAATTAACAGGCTTTTTAGAACAATCTGAGACCTTGACAATGATCCTGGAATGAATGCTAATTTTACAAGTGGCTGCCCTCAGTGGATTGGGCCTTAAGAACATTCACTATCAGAAGTGTGAGACATTTCAGCATAACACTTGAAAATCAATGTTTGACATATGAAGTGCAAGCTTAGTTAAACTGGCTTGAGGAGTGTTGTTTGCGGGGGGTGCATAAAGCAGTTTCACTCCTGCAAGTCTAGGCAAAGCCTGTACAAACGCAGCATGTCTTCTTTAAAAACATCTGATTAACCAAATGGCAAACTAACTGACCCAAAACTTGCCTCCAGAGGACAGAATAAAGACAAGACCAGGAAAATATTGAGGATACTATGTATTGCCCAAGCTCACTAATCCTTTGGTAGGCAGAAAAAAAACTGAAAGGCGGTTGGGGGCTGCTTCCCTTTTTTTAATCCATGGAAACTTCCAAAATAGCAGGGGAAAGGATGAACAGCCACCAGGGAAACTGCTTCCCAGAAAGTTTCCATCACAGCAGAAGCAATGCGATCTCTTAACTGAGTATGTAGAAGATACTAGAAGCACGCAACTTGTCAACAATTGCATTCATTAATTTTAAGCCAGTTTATTTTTCTGCTTTACACTTAGTATTAGCCAATGAACAACCTACTCCATTATAAGACCAAGGAAAAGATTTCCACTTACAGCTAATTCCAAAGGGAGTGTGTGGAGCTTTTCTTATTTAATAGGAGGTACACCAAGCTCAGAATCCACAACTGGTTTAAATTTTCAGTCTTGGTTCAGTCTGTTATAGTATTGTAAGAATGTGCTGAAAAGCTTACAGTGGAGACATGCAGTTATATAAGGATTAAAAGAAACTGAAGAACTGTTATCTCATAGACATATTCAGCTTTTCCTTAAGGCTATGTTTTTGAGCTTTCCTACTGGAGGATTAATTTATTAGCTAGAGCCAGTGGATTGATGCAATGGCAGTTCCTAGCTAAATAACATCAGATTTGCTTCTGATCATCATGAGTAATAAAACAGAAACGAAACAAAAACTGGAAGTCTGGACATGAGAAAACCCCAACTACTTTTGCAGACTCCTACTGATGTGAAAAACTTACCATCATACTTCCTGTAGTACACTACCTCTGGCATATCAGAGAATTGTTCCCCCACCCCTTAAATTGAGCATTTGTTTATACTACTGGCAGATTGCTAGTTCCTCTCTACACCCTGCAAGTTTAGCCACAAGAGGCATCAACCTGTAATCAGGAAGGCTAATCTCCCAGGGAGCTGTGGGAAAGTTTGGTGATTCCATGCCAGTCAATCCACAAGTTAGAGCACAAGGAAGAGGGAGCAGGATGTTTAGGAAGTATTGCTGTCCGGGTCACGTGCAAAGTGGCTGATGGCTGCTTTTCCAGTTTAGATCGATCCAAAAAAATACAACATTAAATTTAAAAGGAGAAAATGAAATCTGTGCTGAGAGCAGAAAATTTCATACCCATAACCCGCCCTTCTTGCTATCCCTGAAACAGTACTAATACTAAACAGGTCCCATGGTGACCTCTGCTGGCTAGAAGATGTAAGTGCACATCTGCCAAATGCACGGACAATTTTCTTGCTATTTTCCAGTTGGTCTAAGAAAAAGGTATAATTTTAGAACCAAAAGTTCTATTTTTTGTACATCTTCTAGCTTCAGTATGCACCTAGATGAGACTTCTAGGACCTGACTGAAGTGTCAACCCCTAAAATATAGAACTACCGTGTGCTACCACTCTTGAAAGCAGCCCAACCCTATCAAGCTGATGAACTGAGAACTGATCCCAGGTCCTATTAAGCTGTACAAGGACTAACTTTACTAGGTGTTTTTATAAAGTTATAAGCAAGCCCCATTACATCTGAGGGAAAATGCATCATTGGTTTGCATTTAACCACGGATATAGTGCTATGTTATGTATTATGAATAACTATTTAGTTAACACTACTTGTCTGTATATTCCTTGTGAAATAGGACAGCCCTGGAGTAGCACTAAACTATTCCTTCACAATTATTATTTAGTCCAAGCCTCATACAATATTCCCCAGCCACCCCCGTACTTAAGTACGACAGTGAAGGAAATTAAACGACAAGGCTGTTTAGTATGATGGATTTAATCTAGATACAGAAGATCAGAAAATGTGATTTTGCCTATTTTCCTGGATACAGGAAGACAAGGAGCCATTATGAAGTTTGGAACTACTTACATTTGAGCCATGCCAGAAATTTGTTTTCAATGCTGGGGTGTAATCTCCATGCAAGACTTCAGTTTACAGACAGAAGCAATTTTAAAACCTCATTGACAGAATGGAAAGCCAAGTTTAAAGTGAACAGTTTGTTTTAAGCTTATTACCAATGAAATCCTAGGACACAGGAAATAATAAGCTCTCTTTGCTTATGCTTTTTTTTTTTTTTTTTTTTAGGCAAGCATTACTGAAGCCCAACAGTAGGCATTGAATTCAAAGCTGAATCTGCTAGACTGTCTAGTCAGAAGGCTAGCTTGTGTCAGGAAGAGTAGTATTGTAAACCAGCTATAGATTTAGTGACCCATCACTCAAAGTGTGAAATGTTACGGAGCACAATCAACTATTTCCAAGCAGCAGGTGGTTTCAACTAAACCACACTAATAACCTGCATCTTGCAACTAAACATATTCCATATGGTTAAATTTACTGTTGAAGAGGTATTAAGATGAAATGAATGGCTTCAACTTGACTGTAATACTTTGGAACAGTGTTCTATTTGAGCTAAATTATGCCAAACTGTCCAGATTTGAGTGTGTTCTGCATGGAAATGTACGGTAGGTATTCAAAGTTAAATACTTACAACAATTTGTAACCAAAACTTTAATCCCAAGAATCTCACAAAAAACATTTTACAAGTGACATGAAAATTCTTGTACAGTAAAGAAATGTTATTTCTCACACTTACAATGTACCATTACACACTGAAACCATCCACTCCAGTTGTCAGTTTTACTGTATAATTTGGTCTGCTTCAACACTCTGGACTGGATGGTTAGACAATCATCTATTAAAAGCAGCGCTCTAATCGCAGGAAATACAGAATTTACTGACCCACGGGATTAAAAAAACTACATTTCACATAGTGGCAAATAGCTGTTCCAGCTAATACATGTTACAACTTAAGGAGCTTTGGATAACACCAACTGCAATTCATTCATTCCCTTAACCTTTTATTGGTTTGCAACTCCATCTCTTCCCCGCACCAGACTGGAAAGCAGATGCTTCTTGCTCTGCATAGGCTGAATTCAGTTTGGTTAGAAAAAAATGCTGCAATGAATATTAAAATGTTTTCATTGCAGGTTTCAAAACTTACAGATTCCCAGCAAAAAGATTCCAAAATCCACTAGAAACCAGAAACATTCTTCCATCTATGCGGTACAAACCAAGCACCATTCTAAGCAACTAGAAATTATGCATAAGGGTACATTGTAAAGCACTAAGTTTAGTAGTATTACAAATCATATGATCTCTTCAGAACCATATACAGATTCACATCTTTACATCTGTCACCTGTTACAAGATACAAGAAACAAAGCAAGTTTAACAGCTAAAATGTTTTTAAAATGCTCTGAGCTTTGTGAAGTCTCAAACAAAACAGTGTTCTGTACATACTCTTCCTGTCCTCAGATCTGACTTCCTGTACACAGCTTCTCCCGAAAGTCTTATTTCCTCTCATTTGACCTAGAGCGACTAAATAAGATAAATAATGTTAGAGGTGCAATAATTTGTATTATTTCACCTATAGATTGCTTAATTTAAGAATTAAATTAAGCAATTAGAGTTATGCACTTTAACTATTTTTAAAGATCTCAATTTTAGTCTCTTTAACAAGTTTGTAACAAATGATCTGCCTGAAAAACTAGACATGTGGCTTATAGCTATAAGTGAACAGCATGAATACCCCTCAAAACGATTAGGGAAATTAATAGAATTGAATTATACAAGTCTTGCATTCATATTTCTTTTGGAGACATTTAAATACTTACCTACGAGACCTGGAAAAGGAACGGGAAGGCTTATGATTTCTTTCCCGGGACAGCGATCTCTCTCTTCTTCTGTCTCTGGAGAGGGACCTGCAACAAGGATATGACTTATCCAGCATCAACACGAAATTACAGATTATAAAACACTGCTTGTTTATGAGGTACCTAGAAATCCCAGCCTTTTACCTTTGCATTACAGGTTGGTTCAATATGAAGCATCAGTAACTACTTCAAATATAACCGTCCTGCATCTCACTATCTGGGAAAAGCGGAACGTAAGCCAGGAAATCACACTAATCTAAGAATTTGCAAGGCACATTGTAGGTTTCTACTGAAGTGCCTATGTTTTGTGTTTTTTCAATGTGTCAATTCTAACTGGTACCTCCACTCTTGCAAAGGAGTAGCTAGTTAATGCATAATGCTAACACTAATGTGTTAGCTTTTTCTTCAGTCTTATTTGCCATGTAGTCAACGTTGTTAAAAATGTGATTAAGCTGAAGCAAGCCTATGGCATAACGTAAATATTTTCCTCTTCCAGTGCATTAAGGCATGTACTGAAATCCATTAAAGTTTAATGACTAAGTCCTTGGAATATTTCATACCTGCCTAGAACTTGTTACCTTGTATTAGCAGAACTCTTCCAAATATGCCATTTTTGAGCAAGTAAAACAGGAATTTACAAAAAAGATACCTCCTAAGACCTCTCAAATAACAATGTCTGTCTTTAATCAATATTTGCTTACCTGCTGCGGCTACGAGAAAAGCTTCTCCTTCGCGGTGATCTAAAAATCAGAAAGGGAAAAATGAGGCTTTTTTCCTATTTTTTTTAGCATTAACGGGGTGAGGCATTTCCCAACTTGTCAAACTCACTGCTGGGCCCAGGGAACGTGCCAAGAAAAATAGGCATCCATCATCCAGTAAAACGCATGGAAAGATTAAGGCAATAAAACAAAGCTCAGTGTGAACAGCACGTTTCCAACCAGAAATTCACTTTAACTAATGCTTCATAGCAGACTTGTCCAATGCAACATTTCCATATCAACTAAATCACTGCCCAGAACACCACACCAAAGTCCCACAAGTGGTTCCAAAAGTAACATAAACCAATGTTTTGGAACCCATGCAAGCCAAAAGGGTCCATGACAAGACATAAGAGATACCAAGTGGAAAAAGTGAAAATGCGCTCTGTGTAAATATTGATAATGCCATTAAAGTGCTACATTAGAACTGCATATTTGTGATTGTCATTTTAAAAATGCCAGTGTGTTTAGACTTAAAAAAATAACCTTAGCTCGGCCCAGTTCATCCCAAAAAAGTAATTGTTTTAAGTTTTGAAAACTGTTAGTAAAACCATTTAAAGGTGATAGGATTTTCTACAGGAAAAAGCTAAGTTTGTTAGAGCTTCATTAAGAATTTAGTTTCGCACATCACATGCATATACACTGCCTTTTAACTTTTTGCTCTATTTTAAGATGTAAAGTTTCCTTATCACCCTTAAAAGTTTTTCAAGCAACATATGTACGTTACCACTCAATTATGCACAGCCAGCCTTTGATTGAGAAAAGTAATTACTTATAAGCCGCTTACTCCTTATTTTAACCAGCAGTAAACTGTATAAGCAGGAAAAACTTACTAGTTTTTGGTTTCAACAAGCTAGAAATGGTGAGGTGAGGCTGCCGGACTGACTGCCAAGAAGAATTTGCTGAAAAGGTTTTGCCAGATGTTGCGTTGTATTTAGTTGGTTGGCGAAGGGGGTGTTGTGGATTTTTCCTGCTTTTTTGTTAGCCGAAGGCTGCTGCTGTAGTTGTTGTGAAGACATTTGGTAAATAAACAGCTGAGCTGATTGGCCGGGAATGTGTGGGCGGTCGAGGTGGCTGCTGCCGATTTGGTTAAGGTTGGAGAGAAGGCTGAGAGAAAACAGCATGCTCGGGAACCAAAGGGCGGTGCAACCTGACGACTGGCCATGCCTGGGTCATGTGAAACGACACCAGCCAAGCTGAATGGGGCGCGCTGGTCACATGACGCTGAAAGGGCTAGTTGACTGGCTAATGCAGACTCAGAGGGTGGTGAGAAGAGACATGATGGTGACTCTGTAACGGGTTCATTTTTATTAATAGATGGACCAAAAAGCATAAAAAAAATGAAAAACAAGCCATCAGTACAACCATCTATTAGCTAACAAATACTCCTATTG
The DNA here is from genome assembly GCF_000455745.1 of Alligator sinensis. Classification (NCBI taxonomy): domain Eukaryota; kingdom Metazoa; phylum Chordata; order Crocodylia; family Alligatoridae; genus Alligator; species Alligator sinensis. The sequence continues at coordinate 1,499,805 of NW_005842137.1, forward strand.
TGTTATTTTTTTTTTAAAAAAAAAAAAAAACAGCAAAAGGGATAAGCTTGAAACCTTGCCTTGTGAGGACTTCACTCACCTGCAATAGGTAATTCAGTCCTGTAAAAACCATGCTGTAGGTTTGATGGAAGTGCACAGTTAACATCCAGACAAGCTAGCCTGGATCCAAGAATGTGCCCTACTTTAGAACTGGGTTCACAAAACAAGTGACAGATTTGCCACATTTATGTTCTAACGCTTCAGTTAGAAATTTAAGTTATATTTAAAATGATTGTTGTACATTTAAAGTAGGCTTACTTTATGAATAAAGTTGCCTACTTGGCAAGTATTTAAATTGTGCAAAACAAAATGGAGAATACATTAGCCTGGAAAAGCCTAGGTTGCTGTATGTAATGTTTGCCATTATGGAGTAAAGGAAAGGACATAGCCTAAGTTGAAGTAAGGGCAAGAAAGGGAAAGTGTGACTAGAAGATGAATAGATCTTAGGACGAAAGAGGATAAATCCAGGAGAGAGGGCGCTGACTATCAACTTGCACAGTGACCTAAGGACAAAAGCCAACATTCAACACAACTTGTATTCACCTCTTTTTAGAGTGTTTGGAATCTCCAAATTAAGAGCAGATGTATGTTTCCCATCAACATGCTTTAAAAAAAGCCTGCTTCTATGATGCTAAGTGGTAACAATGCCAACAACTCTCTATGTATGTACTCTGACCCAGTGTACCTGCGGCGAGGAGGAGGACTTCTTCTGCGATAATCATCTCGAGGGCGCCTACCCCACGAAGGAGGCGGACCACGGTTCCGACTCCGTTTTTCACCATTGGACAGCTCCACCCTGACGCGGCACCCACAGAGCGTTCTGAAATAAACATCAATACTTATAAAAGCTTATAGGAACAAGTTTGTCTACACACAAAAAAAGCTAATAAGATTACAAACTCATCTGAATGTCTTATTTACATGATGAATATTTGAAAGTCAGATAGCTGTAGCAGTCTGAAGCTAGAAGGTAGAGTGGCACCTTACAGACTAACTTGTTCTGAGGGATCTGTGCTTCTATAGGCAACAGCTTACAAGATTATGCTCCTGAATAAATCAGTCTTTAAAGGTGCCACCTCCCCCTACCTTCACTTGAAAGCTGGGTATACTCTATGCACATCAAGTCTGAGCTAGCTGAAATCAAGGTACTGCCATTTAGGAATATTTCCAAAACTGCGTTGTTAACAGTTAAGAGAAATAAAATACTGTTTTACAGACTTTTTAATACTTCAAGATTCAGCTGCATACTAGCTCTGTAGCACACACTATGTAATGAGTTGTTCTTAAAGACATTTTAAGATTAGATCTCTGTTGCAAGGATCACAGAAACACAACTTAGTGTTTTAAAGTATCCAAAGCTTATTTTCCCCAAACTGAAAGTTCCCTTTACTCAAATTAGCAGTTAGGTATCAGTTTCATGCCAGATGTGCAAACTGCAAGAAGCTACCTATAGAACAGGATCAATTAAAATATGCACCATCAAAGTTAAGCTCTTATGCTATAAAGCTGTTTAATTACAAGATTTCTGCATCCCTAATTGTCTGGTTGCTTTTACCAATACAGGATGTTGAACACAAACTGAGATTTTAGTTTTAAGTGACCTGCGTTGAGATATTTTTACCTTCCATCTAGCTCTCTTACTGCATCAGCTGCATCTCGTGGATCTTCAAATTCCACAAAAGCAAAGCCGGGAGGGTTTCTAGCCACCCACACGCTCCGCAGTGGCCCATAGTAGCCAAAAGCTCGCTCCAATTCAGTTTTGTTGCCATTGTTGCCAAGGTTACCAACATAAACCTTGCAGTCCAGCGGACACGAGTCACGATGCATCACTACAACAAAAACATTTCAGGTCAGATAACGTTTCTTTCTCTTTGCAGCTATAAAAGTGCAACCGTTACACGCTTGTGGACAGGAAGGACAACATGACATGATCTTAGGCAAAAACACAAGGCTTGCCTAGCTCGCAATTCATGAGAAAACTGTGAGCGGGTCCTACTCTACCTACAGGCCTGTTAAGTGGGCTCCTACCTCATCCCACTTGCAGCCTTGAAAACACAAGGCATTTTTACACATGCAACCACCAGTGCTCGGAGCTGTGACAAGCACTCAGTGGTGCGACGCCCGCAGTCATACAAGAGGAAAAATGCATGTCAGTGCTGAGAAAACGGCAGCGGCACTTTTGATCTGAAACACACTGGAGGTGCCTTAGTTCAAAAGTGCATCGCCGCTGCTTTCTGTACACTGACGTCCATTTCGCACATGCCGCTATTTGCCGTGTACAGCAGACTCAATTAATGGAGCATCCTCTGAAGCGATGAATCTCTGGTGCATGGGGGAGGAGAGCAGCAAAGTAGTCAGCGCATAAATGCCTGCTAGGTCCCATCTGGAAACGCTCCATTGTCTTCACTGGGAAGTGCAGTGAGCAGGAAAGCCAGACGCCCACCTTCTCCCAGGAATTCACACAGGGGTAAGGGAACGGGCTTAGCAGAGAGGGGGAGGGGCCCCGGTCCTTCCCAGGAGGGGAGCGCAAGCTGCCCACCCCAGCCAGCGCTGCGCATGCGCACACGGCCACGCTGGAGTGCGAGGGCGGCGCCAGTAGGGGGCACAGGCTCCATTCGTGCGCATGCGCGGAAGCCTCCATTGTTCCCGCGCGCAGAGGGGGGGGGAGGGGCAGGACGGGGCCATCCCCGGCGGGGGGAGGGGCCGGCCGGGACGCAGCGCG
>NW_005842137.1:1502716-1520422 GCF_000455745.1 Alligator sinensis
TGGCGGCCGCCGCCTGCCCAGCCCGCACTTATATCGCTTCGGCCCCGCCCCACGTGACGCCGCGGCGCTCCAATCACGGCGCGCGCCTCGAGTGACGGACGGCTCCGTGGAACCCGCCCAGCCGGGCCCTTCCCCCCACTCGGGCCTGCACCATCCTCCTGCCCCTGCACCGCGCGCGTAGGGGGGGCGGGCACCTCGCGGGGCAGGAGCAGGGGCTGCCGCAGTGCTGCCACTGGGGACAGCGTTACTGCATCCAGAAACTGGGCGCAGGCCTCCTTGACCCAAGCAAACAGGGCAACCAAAACAGCCCAATCAATCTGGAGCGAGTTTTGATGTTTTGGAGGGGCTGCTCCAACTTGTCGTGGAGCCTGATTTGGCCTGAAATGAACTTTTCCACCCGGAAAAACGTATGCGGCTGTTTGGCTATGACGCTCGGTCTAAACGGGCACCCGATTCCGCTCGGCGGATGTCCTTATAACCCACGAGAGTTGCTGTCTCGGGTCGTCGAAAACGTTCGCGGTCGCCGTCTCGGGTCGGTCTCGCTCAACGCTGGGTTTCTCCGGAAACGATTGAGCAGCGCTACGCCGGGGGTCGCCTGGACCACCCTCCGCCGCTCCTGCGCAAGATGAAGTTTCATTTCTACCTGCGAGCAACGTTACAATCTTGAAAGCTTGCAAATAAAGCCTATTTTTTTTGCAACCATTTAGTTGGTCTCATAAAAAGAGACCACTGACTTTAGACCAACATGGCTCCACCTTTATCTCTGAACCACGATGTTCAGCTTTTTCCCCCTTCTACCCCCCCCCTAAGATTTAGAAATGTACATTTTAAATTAAATTGGAGATGCTGATATATCCCTGGGCCTTCAGAAGCTTACAGAACACCACAAATACTGAGGGGAAATCACAAGAGAAGGGAACTAATTGAATCTCATATCCTTTGGTAGGGTAGAGATGGTAAAACATCTTGCCCTCAAAGCAGAAAAGAGAGTGGAGGGAGAAAAAGAAGAGAAATCCTAGCCTACGGCCTACTCTGCCCTGTGGAAAGACCTGCAACATCTGTGGATGGCTCTGTGGCGCAAGGATTGGACTCTTAAATCCTCTTAAGACCCACCAGTGAACCGTAATAGAGATCACCCTCAAACTGAGGGTTTGTCAATGACCTTTGGTAGGCTGTATTATTTCCTTTGCTTTACTACCGGGGCAACTGAGACAGAGAGAGTTGCAGTGATGTATGCAGATCCTTTAGGCCAGGCGTGGGCAAAATGCGGCCCGCGGGCCATTCTATCCGGCTCGCGGGGCCCCTAAAAATTTAGAAAATGAATATTTATCTGCCCCTGGCTGCCTGCCATGTGGCCCTCAATGGCTTGCCAAAACTCAGTAAGCGGCCTGCCACCTGATATAACTGCCTGCCCCTGCTTTAGCCCAAGAAAATGTGCCACAGAAAAATGACGCTATGCTCGGCAATGTGACTAGAAGCAGCAGTGACGTGGTCCCAAGCCTCAGTGACATAGTCCCGATCCTTACACAGCTCAACTACCTAGGGCAGCGGTTCCCAATCTGTGTTATGGGTACCACCAGTGGTACACAGACAACCTGTCAATGGTACTTGTTAACAGATTTATTATAATTACTTTACATGACAAAAATTTACTTAAGGTTGAACTGAAAAATTTGCTGGTGGTACTTGAGGTTGTATTGTTTTAAATTGACGGTGCGTAATCTGTCAGAGTTTGGGACCCGATGACCCAGGGTGTATAGGAAATCTCCCATCCAAACGTAGATCCTACTTAGTTTTTATGAGCTAATGAGAGCCCAATCTGCAATAAAGACTGATTATACAGGTCAGGTGATGATCAGAATCACCTCATGTTCTAAAGCACTGATTCTCATCTGGGGTGCTGCAGTACGCTGGGGTGCTGTGAAATCCTCTTAAGTGTGCCACAGGGTGCCACCCAATATTAACACTGGTAGGTATGCAAACACCTACACACGATTCATTAAATAAACCCTAAAAATTACAAATAGGAATGCATAGTTCAAAAACATTCTGACCTGTTTTGGTCTTTCTGAGTTCTTTGCAACAGAAGAATTGCTGTATTATTTTTATTTAAAAAAAAAAAGGAGGTGGAGGGTTGCCACGAGTTTAAAAAGATTGAGAACCCCTGTTCTAAAGGTTTCTCAATGGAGGGGGAAATACCACTTGATCCAGGTAGAAGCCTCATGGTCTACATTAATTAGATATTTCTGTCTAATTTATTGTATACTGCACTCTTTTGAATGCTCACAGGCAGCTATTCTGGATTTCTTTAAAGAACGTTTCCATGTTCCAAGTCAATTCAGCCAAATCAAGTCCAAATTCATGAGTCAGTCCAGAACCCTACAACAGGCAAACATCCTCCACCCCCACCAGGGGCTTCAGATATTTCCAATGTCTTTGGCAGGCATCCTACGTGCAGGGCTAAACCCAGAGGCTTGGGGTTCAGATGCCCCCAGGTTTTGCTTGCCCTCGGCCATATGGCCGCAGGAGCACACTAGGGAGGAACCTCCCATTTCCATAAAATGGGCATTAAGCCCCAACACCTTGGTGGGTACTAAACCATGCCAGAAGAACAGTTATCCCCCAGGGGCTTAAGGAAAACTGCTTTCTTGGACCCAGATACAGGGCAGCTATTCTGGATCAATAAGCTGAATATAAGCCAACAGTGTGCCCTTGTTGCTAAGAAGCCTAATGGGATCCTGGGCTGCATTAGTAGGAGCATAGCTACAGATCAAGGGAAGTGATTATCCCTCTCTATTGGGCACTGGGGAGGCCACATCTGGAGTACTGTGTCCAGTTTTGGGGCCCCCACTACAGAAAGGGTGTGGACAATTTGGAGAGTCCAGTGGAGGGCAAAGAAAATGATTAATGGGCTGGTGCACATGACTTACGAGGAGAGGCTGAGGGAACTGAGCTTATTTAGTCTGGAGAAGAGAAGACTGAGAGGGGATTTAATAGGGGATTGAACTACCTGATGGGTGATGATTACAAAGAGGATGACACTAGTCTGTTCTCAGTGGTGGCAGATGACAGAACAAGGAGCAGTGGTCTCAAGTTGCAGCAAGAGAAGTTTAGGTTGGATATTAGAAAAAACTCTCTCACTAGGAGGGTAGCAAAGCCCTGGAACCAGTTACCCAGACAGGAGGTGAAATCTCCATCCTTGGAGGTTTTTAAAACCTGGCTAGACAAAGCCTTGTCTGGGATGATCTAGTTGGGGCTGGTCCAACTTTGAGCAGGGGCTTGGACTAGATGTGACCTCCTGAGGTCCCTCCCAACCCTCATTTTCTATGATGCTATGATCTGGTGCGGGGTGAGATTTAGTGGCCCAGCCATGGGCCTGGGATTCAGGGAGTCACACTCATACAAAGTAATACCATCTGCAGCTTGGGATTGTTTACTTGGTCCCTAATTTTCAGAAGTACTGAGCATCTAGAAATCTTATTATACTGGAGTCGCAAGTGCTCAGCATCTCTGATAATCTGGTGTCAAAAGGAAAATTATAATATTCCTTTAGCCTGATTTACCACTTCTCTTCTTCAATTTTAGACTAAGGGAAATTAGTCTGTTAAGGGAAAGCGGAAGGGAAGGGTTCTTTCTGGGACATTACAATAGGATTTGGGGTTAGGTTTTCAGGCCCCAGGATTTAATTATTCACAGGACCCAGGAATTATTTTAGTGTCCTCCCCATCTTAATAATTGTATGAGATTATTTCCTTATTGCTTTTCTGGACCATACAACCATCCCCTTGCTAGCCCAGGTAGGAAAGAGATATCACAGAGTAACTAACAAAATCAAAAAACAAGGTACAGCAACAAATCTGGCCATTGCCTTTTACACCCACTGCTAAAATAATCTTAGTGCCCGTACTGTCTCTGTGTATGAGATGTATATGGGGCTGCTGGTTGTAGCTGTGTTGGTCTAAGGACATAGGTAGACAAGGTTCTTTGGGTAGACGTGATCTCTTTTATTAAACCAAGTAAATAGTTTAAAAAATTGCTCTTTGCAAGCTTTCAGGCACAAAGCTTCTACCCAGGAGAGCACACAAAACACTACCAGTCTCTCCCTATGCTGGAAGAAGGATGCTTGTGCCTGAAAGCTTGCAAAGACCAATTTTTCAAACTATTTACTTGGTCTAATAAAAGAGATCACGTCTACCCAAAGAACCTTGTCTGAGATGTGTGTGGGGTGATATAAGTAACTCACAGCCCAAATTGTGGTATCCTCATGCAAAAAATTTAGTACTTGGGTTATGCGGTTGGGTGTGGTGGTGTGAGATTCTTTATAGCCTTAGGGCTTACTGTGAGGTACCTCTGATCTCTCAGTCAGGATGGGGAGGGGAAAGTGGGGGAATGGAAAGCAGCAAAGCAAAGCATTAGCAGTTGCTTCACAATCAACAAAGGGAAATGGACTCTATTTTACCACCCATGTGTGGTCAAACAGTTTCCTCCCAACAGGGCGGGTGTTTTCTGTCTCTCTTGCTCTTCTTTTTTCTATATGCACTCACTGTAGGTTCAAGTGCAGAAGTTAAAATCATTTCGTCATCAGTCTTCAAAAATATGTACAAAACCCCCATGAACCCAATGGGATTCCTGCCACAGACATGCCAAGAGAAATTTCCCCCAGATGCCAAGAGAAATTGTATCCTCCCTGAAATAACATTTTAAGGAATCCTTTCTCCCATTAACCCATCTCCTCTCCTCCTTCTGATAAAACTTGTGAGGCTTGATATTTATTTTCCATCAAGGTCAAGTCCAGACTCTGACAGATCAGGGAGGAGAAAAGAGAGTGGAAGAAGCAGAAAATGGAAGTTGGAAGAACTGTGATGAATTTGTCTTAAGTAGCAAGACACACGCAGGCTTCAGGATTTGTAAGATAGGAAGCATGGTCTAGTAGGTAGAATATTAGCTTGGACTTGCAAGAAATTGTTCTGTTCTATGCTCTACCAGACTGTCTACGTGAGTGAATAAAGCATTATTTGCTTAGGCATGGTAAAGGTTGCAAGATGCTCAGATACCATGGTGATGACTGATGAGCATTGCATGGGTACCTAAGACAGAAAGCAAGATCTGAGCAGTCTTGACAATGTTTTTAGACCTCTGCCCTCCAATGAGAAACAAAAGTTAACCCATTCTCCCATATGAAACTCCATGATTATAGAGGGCTGTACACAGGGGTGTACCTGAGTGCACCTAACCGGTGGGTCTAGGCCCTATGTGTTTAATGAATTTGATGAAGAGAAAGCAAAAGTTTACCAAGTGCTAGTTTAATATTGATAAGAATTGATGCTGTTCTAGAAATATGTGACTCGTATCTGAAGTCCGTGTTTCTCATTGCAGGACCAAGGGCTAGACTTGCTGTCTTAGGTACCCATGCAGTGCTCATCACCATGGTATCTGAGCATCTCACAACCTTTAACATACTGAAGCAGATAATGCTTGATGTGAAAGGACTCTATGGTTTCTTTCCTATTTGCCCAAATCTGATATTGACCCTTTGACTAACCTGTCTTGACTAGGCTTAACATGCAATGTAATGTTACTTTTTTGGAGAATTTCCACTTCATTTTCCTCTGCTCAGTAGCATTCTCATTGCCTTTTGATTCCCCATTCCATAACATTCAAACACATGCATGTTTCGAACCTTGGTGTACTAAGGTCCAACAGGAGCAGAAGTCCAAAATGGAAAGAAAACCTTAAAACTGAAACAAAATTTAACAAAAGAACAAGAAATCATGGCACTCATAACCCATTTGCAAACCATCAGCTGTTTACTCCTTGCAGGTCCTGTTCTTTCCTCCTGATGTATCTATTTATACCACAGGGAAAAAGCAATCTTTTATTCAATGGGCCTGATGCCATCAGTGTTTACACATGTGCTTACTTTTCATATTACAAGTAGTCTTATGGTCCCTTCCAGAGCACATTTGAGTATTTTGTCCACTCCAGTTTTAAAAGTCCTAAATGATGAGGCTTCTATTGCTTCTCTAAGGAGGCTATTTACATCTTTTCTCATATCATTCCTCTACAACCCTTTCCCCCCTTACGCTGGGCCTCCATCCTTCTTTCTTTCCTTTTTCTGTTATGCTCTGTGGCAGCCCTATTCACTTCCTCACACCACCTGGGTCCCTGGGGCCTGGATCACAAAGCACAACAAAAGAATGGTTCACAGGAGAAACCCTAATTCTCTTTCCCCGGCATACACTGATCGTCATTCAAATGCACTACTTTGAAAATAGGTTATTGTGTAGTTAGGGCCCCATCCTATTTGAAGTTTTGCCATTAACTCTACTGGGAACAAGAGCAGGCCCTAAGCCAATGGAAAACTAAGGCCCTGATGTAAAGACTCTTGAAGTCAAAGATAAGACTCCTTTAATTTTATGCTTTGAAAGAGGCCATAGGTTGTCTGAAACTCAACCAGTGGTCCTCCGATCACGTGAGAACTGATCCTGGACTAAGTTCTTTAAAAGACTTGCCAGAATAGTAAACTGTCCTCATGGAGATGCAAAACAGGTCTTTCGCTAATGTAGTTTATAATATTTTCCAGAAAAATAAACTATACTTTTTTAATTTTATACAGTTGCATCTACATTGGAGTTTTTGCTAGCATAGCTATGCCACTTAGGGATGTGTTTTTAACTCTTAAATATATATCAGGCCCAACTCCAAATATATCACCAGGGCAGTTACTGTAAAATTAACTTGTACCCAGACACCCCTCTGTCTCCCTTACATTCAGATTCAGTTACTAGCTATAGATGTTCATGAACACTTACAATCTGTGTTTCCATTTCCACCTGGGGATAATGTGTATCATTTGTTCCTGGTAGTGGATGGGGTTTGCACTTTTGGGTGAATGTGCATGGTGGTAAGCAGCCAGCATCATGGAAATGACTTAGGTAATGTTTGCGCACCAGTGGTACAGCTGTGCTAACAGAGAGCTTTATTCTTCATTTCAGAAGTGCTGTAAGTGATAAGCAAGAAACCCTGATGGCATCTAAAGTTTGTGGCAGTAACAGTGAGTAATTGTTTCTGATGGCATTCCTTTCACAGTAACTTGGTACCAGTGCAGCAGTATTAACTTCTCTGGAGCAAATCTAATTTATACCTCTCAAAGTGAGGTTGAAAGGAAAATGTTAGCTTTTGCTGAAAGTGGTGCAGTTATGTGCATTGTGCTGTGTGCTTCTGATTTCAGGGGTGCCCTTGCCTAACCAAGACAGAAAGCTCGATATAGATAGTAGGAAATCATGCCCTGAATCTTGTTTAATACCACCTCTTTGAAAACTGAGTCACAAAGGACGTTTTCTGACTTTTGTCCTCTGGTTCTTAAGTGGAAAGTAGTACACAGCGGAGCAAAGTAGCTAGGGTAATGGTCTGTGGCCATGACAGAATGCCTCAAGTGCTTATTTAATGGTCATGTTTCAATTTTCCTGACCTGCCTGCAGTTGCTCAGATGAATGCAATTTTAATTCTTAGGATGAAGATGCTAGTAATTGCACTCAGTGAATGCTCCTTAAACAAAGGGGATGATAAAAAGTCAGGGAAGAATTAAACCAGATGTTTTGGACTTGACTTTGGCTAATGCTTATTAGTTTTTGAAGTTGTAACTAGGAAGTTCTGTCTCATGGAGAGATACTTCAGTATAACTTCAGGCTACCTTGGAAACTAAAAAAAGAAATTGGCTTTTATTTTAGTGACATCTTTTAAAATTATTTTTAATTGGTGAGAGGCTTTGTCCTCTTTAACAAGTGGCTCTCACACCAGCAACCAGAACTCAAGTAATGAAGTCAGAAATCCTTGTTTGATTGCTGTGAAACATGGCTCAAAATAAGCTGTTGTGAGCAATATATGAAATGCAATTAGATTTCAGCAATGCTATTAGTAGGAACTAGATGACTTTGTGGACTGGTAATAGAATATGGCTCCTTTTATCATTAAGTCACCAGTTTGCATTCAGCCATGGCTGACAGCAATGGCAATGTATGGTTATGTGATGGCTGATCTGAAATTAATTTGCGGTTCATGTTTCCACTAAGCAGCTGTCTTTTTCTTCAAGCTTTCCAGGGGCCTAGTCCTCAGCAATGACAAGTGCTATTACTTTAGAAAATAAGACTAGCCCCTCTAGAATTGACCAATGGTTTGTCTGAGCATTTAAAGGATAGTTGCCATCATTGCAGCTGGAACTTCTTACCCTATTTCATTGGTGCCCTCATTTGGGAGAGGAAAGCATTCATTCCCTTCTTTTTTCTGTCAACTGTTGCTCAAAGCCTTCATTCCCTTCTTTTTTCTGTCAACTGTTGCTTCTAGGGTCCTGAACCAAACTCTTGGAAATCAGTAGGAGGCTTTTCATTGTCTTCAGTAGGCTCAAGTCAAGCCTTAGGTCAGAAATGGGACACACTGGCTGCATCTGCACGAGACGCTGACTGCAGTTGTTACTCTGCAGTCATTTAGTAGTTGCATACCCAAGTACTAAATGACTGCCCAGTAACCGGCATTACTGTGCAGTACCATCCCCGTGTGGCTTTTTGCAGATGCTACTGCTCAGTACCTCATTTCTACTGCACAGTAGCTTGTTACTTCTGTGCAGTAGTGTCATGTCACGCTTCATGCCATGTGACACTACTGAGCAGTAGTAATGAGCTACTGTGCAGTCAGTGTTTCGTGTAGACATGGCCACTGACAATAGGCACTGTAGGGTGTTGAACACCTTCTAGCAAGAAGTAGACAATTTTAATATCTAGTTCAATCAATTCAGCTCACTTCTCTACCCTCAACAGAACAAAATGACTCTTGAATTTTAAGCATAAATCAAAAGTTCCAAATGCTTTATAGCTAGTAGAGGTAGTGTGGGAAACAATGGAATCAAATCAGAGCAGACTTCAGACATGAGTCGCAAATACCTAGAAGAGCTTTAATTCTTATCAGTGTTAAATTAGCCTTTGGGAAACTTTTGCTTTCTCTTCATTAAATTCATTAAATATATATAGGGCCTAGATCCATTGGGTAGGTGCACTCAGGTACACCCCTATGTACAGCCCACTATAATCATGGAGTTTCATATGGGAGAATGGGTTAACTTGTGTTTCTCATTGAAGAACCAAGGTGTAAAAAGACTATTGAGATTACTCAGATTCTGTGCTGAACCAAAGCTCTTTTCTTCTAGCTTCCTTGTTTCTCCAAGAGTGGCATAAGAGGTTTAGAATCTGGTACCCATTGTTTGATCAAATCACACAAAGACTCAGGCATATGAAGCTGCATTTTCAAATAGCCACTGATTTGGGGTGCTCCACTTATTGCCTGCTTAGTGTGAGGCAATTTGAGTCTGATTTCAGGAAGCATACAGTCAGACCTCTTGTGAAAGAATTGCCCAGTGGTTAGTGCCTTTTCCTCCCCTCCAGATTTGTGAGAACCAGGTTCAGGTCAAGGTTGTGGCACAGGCCTCTTGTGGGACCTTAGCAAGTCACACTCTTGGCCTCAGCTTTCTCTTCCTAAAAAACAGGGATGTAGCACATTCCTACTTCAGAGGGCTGTTGGGGGGATAAAGATGATGGAGATTGTTAGATGCCTGAATGTTATGATACTTGAAGCTACATAATCCCCTAGATAGATTGATGTCAAATGGTGTAATGGGTGCTTAGTATGTCTGAAAATTGCTAAGCATTTCCCCTGAATGGACAGACTCAATGCACATACAAAACTGCCACCTTTCATTTTGTCATGGGTGTCCAGATTCAGGTAAAATGTCATATGAATGCAGTTTCTGATGTGTGTGATGAAATACATACCACATTCACATGTTTAGCCTCAAAGACTGCCTCAAGGCACATCCAAATGTTGCCTCTTGTCTAATACTTAGCGCAGCACCACTTTAATACTTAAATCATCCTTTATTTCGAGAGCTACAGCTTGCCTTTATGGTAATATGAATTTAATGATGTCTTGAGTTTGTTTCCATTTCAACCTGACTTCCAGGATCCCAGATGAATAGATATGTTTGTTGAACAACCAATAGGCCTAAGCAGAGTTCTTGTTGAACATTGATATTCAGTGCTGTTGATCTTTACAAATGTTTCAGGTAATTTGTTTTTTTTCTGTGAATAACTGTCCTGCTTTACTAGCTTTGTGATAAGCAGCACCACATGCTATTATTGATCCAGATAGCTACTTTACAAAATGTGTACCATTACTGATAGAACTGGATGGGATGAGATATCTGGAGGTCTTCTCTTTAATCAATGGAATTCCAAATTTTATCATGCAAGGTTCATTATCTTTGAAAATAAAAAGCCAACAGATTTCATTAACAGGAATACTTTGATTGGACTGGGACAACAGCAAAGGGCTGAGCCGTTTTTCACCTGCTGGAGGTCTCCAGTGAGACAGCAGATTTTCTCATCCAAGATTTATTCTCTTTGGAAGTAGGAAGGTTTCACTAACATGCAAGGAAAGGTCTTAGTCACAGAAGGTGCTGTACAGCTCATATCTATTGTTTGTGTGGTTTCTGAGCGGCTATAAAAGAAGCTGAGAGATACATGCTCTCATTGCAACTGGACCTTCACTAGAGGACTAGCACTGAGACAGATCTGTGCTGATCAGCCTTTGCCGTGAACTCTGTAGGATCAACCGTAAGTGTATCATATGTTAATATTATATTTTTTTGTTTTAAAGATACTTCTTTATTGATATGTAGGACTAGGATAGATCGTATGCAAAGACATAACACATCTCTTACCCACAATGAGGATAAATAGATCTCATACAGCCTACAACAGCATAAGATAGATGATTTATAACATATTTATAAATCATAAACCATAGCCTTTTGTTCTCCAACATATTTTATTCTCAAGTATGTTTTCCATAGACTTTAGTCTAAAATAAGTGAGAAATATATGTAAAGTGGGAGGTTAAGTTCTGCTCTCCAGCAATGTGGTATAGTTTTGCCTAGTATAAGAAAACAGAAACAGTGTTTCCAGGCTGGTACTACCAACCTATTACCTAAATAAGTAGGAAGCAAACCCATTTTTAGAAGCTGTCTAGCACAAGCTGAAATGTGTTACCCAAAATACATTTCTAATTGTTTTTCTTTTTGACCAAACTCTTTTGAATCTAAGCTAAATTGATAGCCACCTCGTAAACATCTGTGAAAACAGTAAATCTTGTTCTTTCTCATATATATGTGTTTATGTTGCCTTTTAAAGCTGTGTTTGCCACAATTAATATAGAAGGCATCTTACAGACTAACCAAAATATGTGTGTGTGTGTATATATACACACACACATACATATACCCAGTGTGTGTATATGTATGTGTGTGTGTATATATACACACACACATACATATACACACACTGTGTATATGTATGTGTGTGTGTATATATACACACACACACATATATACATATATATGCATGTATGTGTTACACACGTATAGCACATGCTTTTGTGAGCTGAAGCTCATTTCATCAGGGAATTCTTGCTAATTCTCACTTCCCTGGTTCAGAACCAAGGTTAGGTCACCCCTGCACTCCACACTTCCACTCTTCCACTGAAAAAATATTTTTAACAGTATAATTCCACTTTTTTAGTAAAGATTTAATACCAGAACTGAGTGGTCTTATATCATTGGCACACTGTGTCAGTCTTGGATTGCAGTTACATTGCTTACAATTCCATTCAAGGGAAGGTTTATAACAGCATGATGAGAACAATATTTCATGTTCCATATATTTACTGCTAAGAGGAAATGGATGGTCACAGAACCAAATTCCAGAATTCTTACTCCAGTCCACTTTCCAATGAAGTCAATGGCAAATCTCTTACAACTGAGCTCTTTGCTAAGTTTCTATTCAGTCTTTACTAGGCAAACCTCTGATTGGTTTCAGGTACTGTGATGTGCTATGCTTGCAAATGTACATTGTTGGGAACTAAAATGCCTGTGGGTTGAAAATGCACCTGACAGAATGAAACAAATGAAAGGAAAAAAAAAAGTTTGGTAATAATGTCTATCCTTTCTTGTCTTGTTTAGCAGATCCGAAGAAGTTTAAGATGCTTCTGTCCCAGAGATCTCTGCAGATGGTTATATTTCTGGCCATCTTTTTTCTTGCTTGTTTTGCAACATCTCAAGAAGTGGAAAAGTAAGAATAGTTACATTTGTACCAAATATTGTTGGAAAATCTCTTGCACTTGAATTAGCGGGTTGAATTGTCCACTGTCTTGCACATATGTAGTCATTTACTTCCTTGAAAAGTAAAGGTAAAACTAATAGTCTCTCTGATGAGCTAACAATTTATACCTATTTTGTCCTCATTTCACAAAGCAGAGAATCAGGCCCACTGCATTTTGCATTTTATTTTTACCTTTTATATCATATTAATAAAGTTTAGGTGCCACTATTAAATACCACGAATTAGACAAAGCAAAGATGAATTGACACAAATATGAAGGGAGTCACGAAGAAGAAAGCCAAGACTATGAACAAGCTGTATGTTTTAAAAAATGGTTCTAATCAGCATTCCAGATCTGAGTGCTAAGTTAGATAGAAATTTGCAGCTTGAACCAATTGCTGTAATTGTTGAAATCTAATATTGCCTAGATTTGTATGCAGATATTTAATGTCCCAATTAATAATGTTTGGATTAAAAGTTTTGGTGTGGCTCAGTGCAGAGATAATAGAGCTTCATTCTTCTTACATATGCTGCTGACTTAATCTGAGGTATGGTATTCATGATATGTTATACACCTGTGTAAGCAAAAAAAACCCCAAACCCTATAAAGTTGAGATCTCAAGTTGGGGATTTGTACATCTGTATTGCTGTATATATAGATGACTGGACAGTCACGTACCTCTTTATACCTCAGTTTTTCCATTTCTGAAAAGGGGCAGGTAATCATATGTACCCAGGTTTCAGAGCACTCTAAGATATATGGATGACAATCAGCCAGGATTAAAAACGGGAGTGCAGACCTGCATGGGTTTCTGCTTCCTACCCTAACTGAACTTTCCTTTTACGTTTCAGTAAAAGAGCAGTGACAGAACACCAGTACATGCATGATAAAGGGAGGGCGCTTCAAGGGCTCAAGCGCCTGATGTGGCTCTCTAATGTCATGGGTGGTGTGCATACAGCCAGCATTAGAGATGTTCCACTTTCGAATGCCATGTGGGATCTGCAGAAGACCGATGATCTCCCTGGCCTTTATGACAGCATCAGCAATGATGAGACTCCAAATCTAGTGAAGCAGCTGCTGCTGGGCTTGATGGAGAAGGAACAAACCTTTCCTATGCTGAAGAAAATGGATTTGCTGCAGTATATAAAGGATGCAAAGGGTAGCTGGAACCTGCAGTACCTTCCTGACATATTTCAAGTCAAAGATCCTGGCAGCAAAAGAAGTCCCAGTGCTCAACCAAATAACATTCCCCTCTCAATCTGAACCCATTGCAGTCTGTCCATTGCTTTAGACACGTGATATTGTTTTAGGGAAATGCTCTAATGCAAAGGTGAACTGCAAAAGAAAAAATAACGTTTACTTGTACCCTTTATTATTCCTCGATATTGCACAAAGACAGCCCCGTAAAGGGACAGACCACTATCCTAGCACAAAGACTGAACAAGTGATTTGTGCTCTGGGGAGGTCTGCAGGAGTCAGAATTTTCCCTTCAACATGATGGGAGCACTCCATAACTGGGTCTGAAGCTTCGGGGTTTCTTGGGTGGTTTGGCTGGAGAAGCTGTGTATTTATAGATTCCTTGATTCTTAAAGTCCCATACAAATGTATTTGGTGCAGTAGGTATGTAGACCTTTTCTATGGGCCCCCTGCCTGACTACCTGCCTGTTGTGCATCAGTGTTGCATCTGCATCGTTGCATTCATGGCCTTTCATAGTCATGAACCAGGCTGCAGCACTAGGCCCAAATGTTTTTGCTACATTTTGTTTATTAAAAATACAAATTCCCACCTGTTAGGTTTTCCTTGAGGATGCTGACTTTCATAGATCCATAGATTGTACAGTCGGAAGGGACCCTGAAGGATCATCGTGTTCGACCCCTGCCCCAGGCTTTGAAGGTACAAAAGCTGGAGTTTGAAAGCAACCAGCAGCTCTTCTAGTTGCAGACTCAGATCATTGTCCCACATTCGTGGTGGGAGGGGAAGGATGCAGATCAGCTCCCAAACTGCACGTTTGATATCATGTTTCAGGATCTCTTAAAGTTTCCCTGAATCCTCCAAACAAAAAGTTGAGAACAGCTGGAGCGACAAGTATTTTCTGGGGTAAATATAAATTTCATGAGGCCATCTTGATCTATCCCATAAGGAACAATAAATGGCACAAAGAAATTTGAATTTTATTTTGCCATTCACCTTTACTGCCATATTTGCCAATTATGTCTTAAGCAAAGCAACATCCAGTTCAAGTGCAAAATAAATATTTTGGATATTATATTTCTCCCATTCATGTTACCAGTCTATCAACATTTCCATCACCTGTGGATGACATATATTACTTGAATTCTTGAAAATTGGCTGTTGGTAATAGTAGAATTCAGCTGTATGTTCAGAGGGCAAAAGAACATTTCTCATTTAACACAGTGGTACAATTTAAACAACAGTCCTTGCTGTCATTAAAATGAAAAGATTTTTCACATGCGGCATAGATATATCTGTTGTACTCAAATAAACTCTAGAACTATAAATAAAATAAAGCAAGATTATCTTTTACTAATATCTCTACATATTTGTGATTAACACAGAATTTCAATGGTTTTCCCTTAAAAATGTACAGAGAAGTATGAGAGAAGTGGATGGCTCAGGGCTGAGACTTGGAATTGACGGGGGCTTCTCAATTCCTGGTTCAGCCCAGGAATGGTAACCATCAAAAATCATGCTCAGAGACATATGTGAAATTAACTGGTGTTCCCTGTTTGTTTTTATGCTAGCAGCTGTGTCACATTACCATTTCACAGCGCTTTCTGTTAGAGGATCTCAAATCACTTTTGCAACATTAATCAAACACAGAGAATGTCACAAGATCCCTATGATGTAGAGGTTTTTAAATCCATTTTACACGCAAGGAAGCTAAGGCTTAAAATAGTGAATGTGTCCAAGCAGTTTGTAAATGCGAGAGCCAAAACATAGGAATCATGACTCCCCCACACAAATCAGCAGACTACAATAAAGTCCAGAAACTCTGAATCGCATGTTATAATCACTAGACATGTACTTTCTCTCACTTACACATGCCTGGTGGCTTGTATGAAATGAGCTAGCAGATCCCAGTCCCAGTCTACATTTTTCTTACACTATGGTTGTTTTTGTTGTGTCCTCTTCTGGTTCTGTTTTTGTCACATTTCCAGAGGCCCACGTAGCACAATGAGTGACTATTTCCTCTTATCAATACAGTAATCTTGACATTTATTTATTCAGTCCCTAAAATAGGAAATAGTGATAGAAACCTCATAAAGGTTTTGAGTATAAGACAGACAGTGGGATATTGTGGCCCTGGGGAACTCATCCTTGGGATTTCATCTTTTCGAAGAATTTTCTTAATCTCTTCTCCCTTTTCCTCCACCAATTTTTGTTTCTGTTTACCTCCATCTGATAACATCAGTAGAACCCATTATCCCAGGTTAACTCCATCAGTATTGTTCCAGAGACTGCAGTTGTCCTTCAGGTTGGGGATACCCAGCTCTGCATAGATCGAGAAACCTAGTGAGTCATGATACTCTCTACTCTCAGTATGTTGAGAGCAGAGGCAAAATCTACCCTCAGTGTGTTGGTGTAAAGACACAATGACTCCACTACTTCATGCTAAGATATCCTTGGGCCAGACTCTGCCAAAATGTCACTGCATTGTCTCATGATGTCATACCATAATTATACTGCATGAATGTTTGGGTTTTTTTCCTAAAAGCTTCAGCTCCTGCCATTTTAGAGATATAGGACTGGAAGGAATCTCCTGTGCCATGAAGTTCAGTCCTCTGCGTTCACAGGCAACAGTTTACTCCAAAACTCTTAAATATTGTCATTTGAAACCATTACACGCATCAGGCACAAACCAGAAACACCAAGAACATCCTACAGAGTACCACAGGTAAAGCAAGGGTGACATCTGACAGCGTACCACAGGTAAAGCAGGCGTGATGAGGAAGTTTCGGGCTGGAAGGGAGCTCCTTGTGAGATCACTGGGTCCAGCCCCCCCTGCTCTAGGCAGGAACGACAACTGGGGTCAAATAACCCCAGCAAGGTGTGCATCCAGTCTCCAAAAAATGTCCTTAGAAATAAGACAATATCAAAGTGAAAAATTAGGTTCATGGAGAGATGCTGATCTTTTCAGAGTTAAGCCAATAGCAAAATTACTATCAGAAGTCCAGTTTCACCATCTTCCCTTTAATTTTGCTAGACTAAACCATCTATCTGAAATTTCACATACCAGGACCCCAGCTTACAATATTTTAAAGAGGCATTTTTCCAGTGTTGCCAACTCTAATATTTCTACTGAGCGCTGTGACATTTCAATCTGTGTTAATATCCGCTCTAGCAGTCAAGCTTGCATCCTTTATTCTTTTAACGTACATTTCTAGCCCTTCAGTTTGCACAGATAAACTTGAGGCCCAGAACTAGGACTCGTCTCCCTCCAGCTGTGCTCACGAAGGAGGCCACTGCCTACAAAAGCCAGTGACTGTCAGCACTGGTTAGTCTCTACTTCATGCCCCACTTCTGAGTAACACAGCTAACGGCCCCTGCGATATGTGCTATACCCATCGCCCACTGAGGTGTAGGTTGTAGCCGTGTTGGTCTAAGGCAGGGGCGGGCAATTGTTTTGGGTGGAGGGCTGCTTACTGAGATTTTTTTTTAACACATTTGTGACCTTTCAGAGTTGGGTACAAATGAGAGCGCAGAGCATATGAATCTAGGATGAGCAGGGGTTTCATCCTTTTCTTTATGTCTGGGTTCTTACAGGTCTTTCACTCCACACCAGGGGTGGGCAATTATTTTGGGTGGAGAGCCACTTACTGAGTTTTGGCAAGCCATCGAGGGCTGCATGACAGGCAGCCAGGTGCAGATAAATATTAATTTTCTAAATATTTTAGGGGCCCCGCGGGCCAGATAGAATGGCCTGGAGGGCCACATCCAACCTGCAGGCTGCATTTTGTCCGCCCCTGGTCTAAGGACATCAGCGGACAAGGGTCTTTGGATGCATCTGATCTCTTTTATTTAAATAGTTGGGGGAAAAAATTACGTCGGTCTACTAAAAGAGATCAGATGCACCCACAGACCCGTGTCTGACTGTAACCTCTGGGGGTAGGGGGCGACCCCTGCTCTGTGCATGTGCAGTACCTGGCACAACAGGTCCCATTCCTGGCTGGCCCTCATAGGAGACATGATTCATTACATTAAAACAATTTTTTTTTTTTTAAAGAACTCATGCATTTATCTACGCAAACCCCCCGCATGACGCCCGGCTTCCTGCACTGCTGGGGCTGCCGGGTTGAATCAGCCTGATCGGCCCCACCCCGCAGATCACCGCGCACGCGCACCACGCTCCGCAAACTGGTGGCGCGTGCGCATGCGCGGAGCAGCCCCGCCCCCTGGGGAAGGGGCCGTCTCCCAGCGGCGCATGCGCGCGGCGCTCGGGTGCCGGGGGCGCTTGTCCCGCGCGGGTAGCCGTCCGTGCC
>NW_005842137.1:1520662-1562395 GCF_000455745.1 Alligator sinensis
CGTCCCCCCCCCCCCCCCCCCGTCCGACCTTCCCCACGGCGCCGACCACGACCGCTGACTGTCTGTCCCAGGACGTCCGCGCGGTCATCCCCGTCGAATCGACGTCGGCTGCTCGCTTCAACCCTGCGGGGCAGAGCGCCGCGCGGACGCCCCGCTCCCGGGATGTTTCTGTACCGGGATTGACGCGGGCGCTTGTCCCAGGTCAAACGCAACCAACCTCTGCGGCTGGCCTGTTTGGGGCACGCTCTTGCTTTCTGGAGGTAGCATCTGTCAGGAGCGTGGCATTAGCTCAATCTGCCAAACTTGCCATCGGCATCGTTGCAGTTGTACGTGTTACTTGCCTGTCTCTCTCCCCCCCTCCCCCAACCCCCCCCCACTTCTTTTCGTGCCACCTGCTTTTCCCTGGGTGGTTTTTGTACCTCTGGGAAATGGGCACTAGCTGCATAACTAATGAGCAGGATTTAAATGTGCTTACAGCACACGGATACCTGATCTGTCGGCTCTTGTATTGTGCTGTAAGGGGAGAATCTGCCATGCCTAACTCATACAGTGTCACTTGGAGGTGTTGTTTTCTTAAGTAAAATGCTTAGCTTCGAAAATACGGCTAACGCTTCTCAACAGTGTTCAGGTGGGCTCTTCTCTTCGAGGAAAAAAGATGCACAGAAACGTGTTAGATTTGAAATGGCTTTTTGTACCAGAAGTGCCCTATTCAAAAAGGCTCTTGGGAAGGTAGCAAATAATGATGTACTACAATCTTGTCAGTGCCAAGTGATATAAATGGGCAAGTCTATCTGAATTGTATCCCTCGGTTCTTCTCAGATTCTGAGCGAGACGTATCAGCCACTTAAATGTTGTTCTTGTGGGTATTATCATCACCAGAAACCCGTAATATAAATAGTTTTGCATGTCGTATGCTTTGCATTTTACAAAGTACTTTACAACAGGCAAATTGAGGTGATTTAGATCTGTCCTGAATTTGAGCCAGAATATGGAATTGCCTCGCCTTCATGTATTTCTTAATTTTCAGAGAGCATTCAAACCATGGGGTTAGGGAAATTAAACTTTCTGATGTCCTTGTTTTAAGTTCAGATGTATTTTAAAACGAATCCATATGGATTTTGGCAGGCTGTCTTGGGCAAATTTCCATTCAAATGGAAGACGATAAACACAACTAAGGACAATTGCTTTTCTTCCGCTATTCTACAAGCTCGTTTGTTAACATCTTGGCTCCTAGTACATTTCACAGTAGGGAAGAGCAGCATGTAACAAATCTCAAGGTATCCTCTTATCCTCTTTCTGTACAGGTCAAAGGAAGGAGGGCTCTTGGATTAAGTGTCTTGGCAGATTCTATCATTCTTAGCATTTATAAAAGGCAGCGAGATGCTTTGGGAGTAGTACAAAACATCTGCAATGCTGCCTGAAAATGTGGTTTTCAGGCATAATGTTTGTCAAGTTTCCTTCCTTGTTTCAGTTCATTGTTTGAAAACAGGAAGTTTGACATGTACCTTTTAATTTTGTAATATTTTTCCCTGCTCTGCCTCTCTTGCTGATGTTTCCTGGTGACAGATAACTTGTCTAGCACCTTTAATTATGTTAACGCTTTACATCATATTACTAGCTCCACTCAATCTCAATTCTTAGTTTCAGCTTCTAATGTAGTGAAACATCTTTACAAATGCACATTCAATTTAAAGCATATTTTGCCCCTCACTCTTTTTTTCCTTCCTAGTAGCAATGGCAATGACGGGTCCAACACCCTGCTCATCCATGAGTAACCACACCAAGGAACGAGTTACAATGACAAAAGTGACGTTAGAAAACTTCTATAGCAATCTCATTGCACAGCACGAAGAACGGGAAATGAGGTAAAATCTGTTTTGGGGTGGAAGGGATAAGTGTGTTTCTGTAGAAGGGAGAGGATACTATTAGTAGAATTGTTTAATGGGAGCTACCATATAAACATTTATTTTTCTACATTGTGGCTTAAATATAACTTACTTTAACATTATCATAACCATGGTGATATTTTAGGGGCTCTTATAAGCAATGTACTTGCTGAAAGGGCTCAAGATTAAACAGTGCAAAAATGATTAGCTGGACAACATTATAAATTAAAACAGAATATCCTTTCAATTCTGAATATTTTATCTTAAATCCAGCAGTTTGTTAGATCAGGTTTTTAAAAAAATCCATATGGTTGAGGCTAAATTGAGGAAAAATGGGGGTAAGGCATCTTTTTAAAACTGAAAATGATATTAAAAAAATCATGTAAGTAGTAAAGAACAACTTCAGCCCCTAAAAACACACCATCTACTTTTGATCTTGATTTTTTTTTAATTCCCCTTGTAAAATCTTTGTAGCTTTAAGAGATGATAGTGACCAAGTGTCATAAAATATGACGTAAATACTGATAATCAAAGGGCATTAATCTCTTCAAAGGTGCTCAGAAGCCACAGAAAAGATTTAGCTTGTTTTGTAGCATTTTAAATGTGTATGGAAAAGGAGTCTAAAAAGAGCTGTTAAGTAATGAGTGATGAACGAATTTGTTAATAATCAGCAGAAATCCTGATCTTCCAAGATGCTGAGTACCCTCAGCTATCATTAGTTGCGGTGGCACGTGTGAAATGCAGCCTTTTGACAAAAAGGGGTCCTCTAACCATAACTTTCAGAAAGGCTGAGGATTCCCTCACTTGTAATTTAATGACAGAAAAAGCTAACTTAATCATTATGAAATGCTCACTGACAAAAGTAAAACAGGTACTGACACCCCCCACCCCGAAATATTGAGGTAATAAAGGCTGGGTTATCTATGAGCTTTTTTAGTTCAAGGCCATAAGGCAGTAATGAATAATTTTTAGATTCAGTCTAAATGGGAAGTTTCAAAGGCTTTGCTCACGTTTCATGTGTGATTCCTTCTGCTCTGTGTTATGTACCCTACTTCCAAAGCCTTGCTATAAAGCCACCTTCTCTCTCTATAAGATGAAGATTTGTGTGCGTACACGTTCATTAGATTTGCATAGTGAATGCGATTACTTTATGATTGCACACTTAAATCTGAATTCCATGTCCTGTCAGAATGAGATGGAAGGAAAAACTCACCTTTGGGTATAAAGTAGAACTGATTCAATGCCGTTTGATCTATGAGTTACTTCATGTGAACTGCCTCTGTGTGAAGGATGGTAGGCAAATAATGGGAAAGCAATTTCAGTAGGTGTGATATAGACATGTTGGCCTAAAATGTTATCATTACTTGGCAGTTTCTTAGTGGTACTGGAAACCGGAAGAGGATCTTGCAAAGAATGACTTGCAAAGAATGACAAAAGTTCTTTATTTTATCAAACAGTATACACACTGAAAAGTTCATAGAGAAATTTGCAATGTGCATTGTTCTGGGAACTCTTCTTGGTACCTGTAATGTCTGAATCTGAACAAAAGTAGGCTACAGCCTCCTTTGCCCCCAGAAGTCAGGTGGAATTCAAGTTGTAAATGCATATGAATACTGTAAGGTGGGGAGAATCATTAGTACCAATTTAGGCAGGATGTACTCCACCTCACTTGTATCTCAACATCTTGCAAAAATGAATGAATGTATCTTTTCTGGTAGCAGGGGTTTGGGTTGTAGCTGTGTTGGTCTAAGGACATAGGCAGACAAGGTTCCTTGGGTGAATTTGATATCTTTTATTAGACCAACCCAAATGGTTGGAGAATAGTTATTAAGCAAGCTTTCGGGTTCAAAAACCCTTCGTCAGGCTAAGGAAGCTTCAGCAGTTGGTGTGTGCTCTTCCTGGATGGAATGAAAAGAAAAGAAGCCAGGGGCTGGGCTGGGCTGGGGACTCTTTTCTGGTAGGGAATTTGTTTTATGCATTTTTATAGATAGCAAACTGCAGCACGGAGAAGGCAAGACCCAGATCCACGAAGGAGTTTAGGTTCTGAACTCCTTTTTAAATCGGTGAGGGATGGTCTCTAAGTAACTTTGTGTACTTGAGGAAGGTAACTTCTTTTTCAATAATAAACCAAATCTGGGCCTAAGTGTGTTCCTCATGTGGTGCAAGAAATCATTGGCAGAGTTAGAAATTGAGCTCATACCTCTGGAATCTTGGTTTAGGATAACCATAGATCACCTTTAATAAATTAAGGTATGTGAAATTTCAGATAGATGGTTTAGTTTAGCAAAATCAGAGGGAAGATGGTGAAATTGGACTTCTGATGGTAATTTTGCTATTGGCTTAACTCTGAAAAGATCAGCATCTGTAAATCTATTTTTTTCACTTTGATATTGCCTTTTTTCCAAGGACATTTTGTGGAGACTGGATGCGCACCTTGCTGGGGTTATTTGACCCCAGGCGTCTTTCCTGCCCAGAGCAGGGGGGGCTGGACCCGTTGATCTCACAAGGTCCCTTCCAGCCCTAAACTTCTGTGAATCAGTGAATGTGCAGTAAACATCAGTTGTCTACACATCTGTAATCTATATAAATACACCCTTTTATCTATAAACGTGTAAACTGAAGCAGAGAGGTTGGAATTTCATGATTGGTGTGATGCTGGGTAAGTTAGGAACAGAACATGAGGGTCCAGATTTCCAAACTCCTAGCTCTTTGTTCAAGATAACACTCCCATGTCAAAAGTATATGTGCTTTTTTTTTGTATTTCTGAAGAACTGAACATTTCATATAATTGTGTTTCCTATTTCAGACAAAAGAAACTAGAACAACTGATGGACGAGGAAGGTTTAAAGGATGAAGAGGTAATGACTTCAAGAAAACAAGTTTTCTGCTCTATAATCATTAGTTCTCATAGTTTTAATTTGTTTATGAAGATCGGTGGGGGTGTTCACGGAAGAAACTTAGACTAACCGTATGACTCTCGTTCTCTCTTTCTTGTAAATAAAATCTAGAAGAGACTTAGGAGATCAGCACATGCCCAAAAGGAAACTGAGTTTCTTCGCCTAAAGAGAACAAGGCTCGGCTTGGAAGATTTTGAGTCTTTAAAAGTAATAGGCAGAGGAGCATTTGGAGAGGTAAAAACGAAAAACATGACTGCTGTATAAAAGTACTAGCATAAGGACTAGAATGCTTTGAAAGGCCTTAAATCAGTATACACAGTTTGAAGGCAAATGACATGAAAAAAGCTGCTGATGGTTTAGAATTTGACATTCATTGAGTCTGTCTTTATGCCATTTTTAAGTCAGTGCTTATTATGTATATTTTAAAGGCGTATAATTCTAGTAATGGTTGACAAACATGCATGTTACAGTTCTGTCTACAGAAGAGGTATAATAGCAGCCTGCCATGTTCTTTATGTTGTATTGCTGAAGTACCTTAATCCTAGATTTGTAGGGCTAGTGTGGAGGGTGCAGTGATAGCTGAGGGGCTAGATATACTGTATTTAAATGCTGGAGAAAATTGCCTGCCAAACAACATTTAGATCATCCAATTCGTTTCATATAGGCTGCCAAATGCCATCAGAAGGAATCAGTCTTATTACAATGATCTGTTGTCCTAGAAGTAATGTGCTCTGTATTTCATTACCGTATCATGAGCCATCAGATGCTCTTGTCTGCATCTGATGCTACTTTTCAAAACAAAACCGAACCATTTGTTTTATGGGTATAGGTCGTAGCTGTGTTTATCTAAGGACATAGGCAGACAAGTTTCTTTGGGTAAATCTGATATCTTTTATTAGACCAACTCGGATAGTTGAAAAAATCCTTCTTTGCAAGCGTTTGGGTACAAATACTCTTTGAAGGGTATTTGTACCTGAAAGCTTGCAAAGAAGGATTTTTTCAACTATTTGAGTTGGTCTAATACAAGGTATTGGATTCGCCCAAAGAACTTTTGTCTGTTTGTTTTAAGTGTTCAGTACTCGGATTGCTCTGAAAACAACGCTGGGGAGGGGGCAGGAGGAAGCTTCCATAGGAAGGATATATTTGTGTCTTTTTTTTTTTTTTTCCCCCCACAACCTATAGGTACGGCTTGTCCAGAAGAAAGACACAGGGCACGTGTATGCAATGAAAATACTACGCAAGGCAGACATGCTGGAAAAAGAGCAGGTGAACGAGATTATTGAGTAGTGTTGCAGTTTCCTCCTTCAAATCTTTTTCTGTTCCATTTGTAAATTGTAATTACTGCATGACAATCGTTAGCCTAAACTTAAGGGATAATTGCAATATAGTTTTGCAAGCTAAAAATAGTGTTAATTTTCTTCTCCCACCCCTGCCACCCTCCCAGACTTTTCAGGTTGCGTTGGAGATTTGAATGCCCAGTTTTCCCTAGACTGCCCTTGAACATTTCAGCCTTAGGATTTAAACTTTATGGTTTGTCCAGGTCTCCCCCACCTCATTTTCATCTCTAAAAAATTCTAATAATGCTTATGGGGAGGTGGGGGAAGTAAAGAATTATAATGTTGGTGATTGATTATACATATGTACTATATCTGTATTTATTAAAATATATATGTACTTAGTTTAAATTTGTTTATATGCTTAAAACAACTTAAGCTGTCACTTAATGGATGCTACAATTGTATTAGCTTTTCTCAAGAAGCATTTCATTCTGATGTGGAATAAGACTGGAAATTGGGCTTTGAAGTAACAGTTTCCCCACTTTGAAGGGGACATAGGAGTAACTGTAACTTAGTATAGTGAGGTAGCAGAAGGCAGAGTAGAAATGCACCTGATAGACTAACTATAAGCTTTCATGATCAAGAGCTTACTTCCTGATTATAACGGATTATGTTCCTTTTTACTACATCCTACGATGCTATATATCTCTTTTTACCATCAAGTGTGTGAGAACGTCGATAAAATCTTCAGATTAAGCCAGATGTCAGTCCTTGTTCAGCACCAATAGCAAATTCTCCTTGTGGGCTCAGTGCTGGAAATATTACCATTAATTGCCAGTAAGGCCAGTGGTCATGTGTTGACCTTCTTGCTCACTTACTCATGTGAGTAATTCCATTGCAGGTGGTGGAACTAGTCATATAAGTAGCAAGTGTAAAAGAGCTGTTCAGGGTAGTTCAGTGTTAACACGTGAAGAGCCTGTGCTTTTCTGCTATACCTTTTCTAAAAGCAATTGTAGACCAGACATTAAAAGGATACACTCAGGTTAGAAAGTTACTTTTCCCTCTGTTTTAACTATGAGTTACAATTAACACAGGAAATTACCATAACTGAAAGAGATTAAAAGGGTGGGGAATCTTACTCTTGTTTACTTCTGTGCTTTCAGTGAGACTAGCCTTCTTTCCCCTCCCTGTGTAGTATTTTTTTCCTGTTTCTTTCATACCCAGATCAGAAAGCTTGTTTCATTTTTTAAAATGAGAAAAGGTTAGGATGAAAATTGTCTGGGAATCTGGAGATACTTTATTCCATGTTAAAGTGACTAGACTTCAATTTGATGTTGTTCCAAGATTTTGTTTAAAGACAAAATGTTTAAATTTCAGTTTTTTAAATACAATTCTAGTTAAAGATGCTTGCAGCATGGGTTGGTTGGGGTCATGCTGGCTTCCTAAACTGTTAGGAATCATTTTAGCTGGACTCGTGTTTTAGAGCTCAAAACAAAGTTCCTTAGCTCAGAATGAGTGCTAAATTGTAGACTCAGGTTTTCCCCCCCCCCTTTTTTTCTAGTTAAAGGAGTGATAGCTAGTGTCTTATGTAAGTACTATCTATAGAACCATTCTAACCTAGATCACCCTATGGCTTATCTGCAGAGGGAAGCTTTCTGGCACAGCTCTTCTAATGTAATTTTACTCCTTTAAGTCTTCCTGATATAACTCACTGTGTAGACACTCATGCAATACAAACAGCACAAGAAGTTGTGATAACAGCAGTATTTTTTCCTATTAAGTCAGGGTCTTATTTAATTCCAGAAACATTTGCATATCTAAAACAATCCACAAAGAGAACTCTCAAGTATTCCAGCGTCATTGGAGTATCATGTGGCTATGGGTATTTTGCACCTGAAAAACTTCTATAATTCTTAAAAGAAAATCCTCCTGTCGATTTCTTGCAATGGAAGTCTTAGAATAGAAATAGTTTGCAAATCTGTGTGCTGAGGAGTAAGATGGAGTCAGCTAGTGGTCTAAGGCAGGGGTTCCCAAACCGCAGGCCGGTCGGGTTGATTGCCAGACTGGAAGTCCGGAAGTGACCGCCTTACTGCGGACTGGCAGCCAACCCTTTTTTTTTTTAATACTGAGTGTAAAAAAAGGGTTGGCTACCTGCCCACAGTATGCTGATCACTTCCAGTCTGCAGTTTGCTGGTGCACAGCATAAAAAGGTTGGAAACCCTTGGTCTAAGGAATTCAGTAAGTACCTTAAAAAAGAAAGTGGATGAATGGCAGTGGCCTCTATTCAAGGATTCTGGCTTGTTTTAAGCTTGATGTAGTATTTTCTACCTAAAAATATTGAGACGCAATGATGTTTAAATTCCTGCTGTTGGAAATTTGACAATTTTTTTTTGGGGGGGTGGGGGTTGGTATTTTCTCTTTTGCAATAATTTACTTCTGTGTGGAGAAAAAAAAAATTAATCGAATAAAATGTAAGGCTTATAACTAATTGAATGCATGCATTTCCAGGTGGGCCATATTCGTGCAGAACGGGACATTCTAGTGGAAGCAGACAGTTTGTGGGTTGTGAAAATGTTCTATAGTTTTCAAGATAAACTGAACCTCTACCTTATCATGGAGTTTCTGCCTGGAGGTAATTAGTTGAGAACGAAAGGTCACTTTTACTTCTGTTCTTTGTCTCTTCTTCCTCAATAACCAACCTTGTCTGTCTTTGTTACTGATATTTGTACATATAACTGCTGCCTCTCTTGAGGTATATTGCGTAAGGAACTGAGCCATTCTTAAGGCCTCCTGGCTTTGGGGAATTGATCTGCTTGGTACCTTGAAGGACCCGGCCCATGGTTATGGGTTTATTCTCTGTGTGCTCTCTTTCACAATTGTGCTAGCTGCAGATATTTGAGAACTGGGTCTAAATATTTATTCGGCTAATTCGTGGACTTTTACATCTAGCAACTATTAGAATCATAATGTACTTTCTGTTTTCTAACCTTTTTCTTTTAGTAGGCTGGCAGCAGCAATAACCATTACGGGATCTTCTTCTGGCAACTGAAAATAGGTTGACTTTTAAAAAGTCCAAATTGCTATAGTGTACAGTGTATGTGAATGTTGGAGTCTTGCAGGTTTTCATTGTAATGGTGTATTACGTGATTACTAAAAAAAAAAAAAAAAGCTTTCTGACTTGACATTGCGCTATAACACAGTTTGTTTTAGATAAGAATCCTGTAACCACAAATGTTTACCTAAGATTCAGATTCATAGATTGTGAGGCTGGAAGGGACCTCGGAAGATCATCAGGTTCAGCCCCTTGCACTAGGCAGGGGCTGCCCAGTCTCCTCTTGAAGATTTCTAGGGTAGATGATTGCACCACCTCTAGAGAGAGCTTATTCCACAGTCTGGACACCCTAACTGTGAAGAAGTTTTTCCTAATGTTGAGCCTGAAATGGTCTTTAGGAGTTTGTGGCTATTACTCCTGGCTTTCCCCAAGGGTGCCCTAGTGAACAATTGTTCACCGAGCCCTTGATGTACTACATGTGCAATTGTAAGTGGCTGTCCACTTTGGTTTGAGGGGCATTTCTGTGTACACAACTGAACTTTATGCTAATTGAGTGTTGTGTGTCTAGGACAGCTATAATACAATTTTCTAGTTAGATGGGAACAAAATGAAATATGGAAGAAGCTTACTAAATTGCAGTTGCAAAAACTGTACAATGTGACTGGGTGCATCTACACAAGATGCTATTGTACAGTAGCAACAAGCTACTGCATAATAGTGTTGGCAGGTACTAAACATGATGTGCCACTACTGTGCAGTAGTAATGAGCTACTGTGCAGTAGTGTCTGAAAAAAGCTATGCAGGGACTGTACTGCACAGTCATTTAGTATTCGCTTATGCAAGTACTAAATGACGGCACGGTAACAACTGCAGTCTGCTGCTTGTGTAGATGTGGCTACAGTGTGCAATCTCTCTAGTAATTCTTTTTTTTCTGGCGAAGGATTACCTGATTGTCGCAAGGTTTCCTGTATCTGTTATTCTTATGTCATCTGGTATAGTATCTGATGTTGATGAAAACTAAACTAAATGAATCCAAATATCATAGAATTATAAAAAGTTAGGGTTGAAAGGGACCTGAGAGGTCACATCTAGTCCAACCCCCTACTCAAAGCAGGACCAGCCCCAACTAGATCATCCCAGCCAAAGTTTTGTCTAGCTGGGTTTTGAAAACTCCCAAGAATGGAGCTTCTACCACCTCTCTGGGTAGCCTGTCCCAATGCTTTACTACCCAGCTGATGGATGGATGATATTCTTCCTACTATCTAACTTAAACTTCCCTTGCTGCAGCTTGAGACCATTGCTCCTTGTTCTGTCATCTGCCACCACTGAGAATAGCCTAGCTCTATCTTCTTTTGAACCCTCATTCAGGTAGTTGAAGACTGCTATTAAGTCTTCTCTGTCTCCTCTTCTCTAGACTAAATAAGCCCAGTTCCCTTAGTCTTTCTTCATAAGTCATGTCTCCCAGCCTCCAAACCATTTTTGTTGTCCTCCACTGTACTCTCCAATTTGTCCACATCCTTTTTGTAGTGGGGGACCCAAAACTGAACGCAGTACTCCAGATGTGAACTTGTTTTGACTTGCCTCTTAAATTTCCATAACTGATTAATTCTCCAAATGTAGTATTTAGCAAATGGTCTTTCGGTGATTAATGCAAACTATTTGGGATCTACTGCATTCATTTCTTTTTAATTGAATGTCTTCATACCTGTCATTAAAAAATTGCTGCTTACAGCTTTTGGCTAAGGACAGAGGGTCAAAAAGGCTAAGGCTGATTCAATCTTCTCAGGTTAGTCTAAGCTGGGTAGACTGAACTGATAAGCAACTAAACAGACATTCACTTTTGATTCTGGAAATACAGCCAGATGCCTGCAGTGGCCCAGGCCAGAAGCCAGGGGCTCTATAGCATGCCTCCCTGCTCACTAGAGCAGACAGCTTGGGCCAAGGCTAGCCTGCTCACCCTGTGAAGTGGGGGGGTGGGGGGTTGGGTTTGGGGAGGTGCAAAGCATCCTGGGTTGCTGGGGTGTTGAGAGTTACCTTGAATCTGGAGGGGATCTGGGGCAGAAGTTCAGTAAACCAATTTCACCTAAATCAGTTAAGTCCATCTACATCCATCCAGGTTTATCTTAAACCAGTTTTGGCAATTTTGGCCAAAGTGGTTTATGTGCACTGACCTTCTGTTGTGTTACAGATATGATCTGGTTTCCAGCCACTTATACCAGTTTGTGTAATTTCTGTCCCTAGGTTTATGCCACTAAAACAAGATCTAGCTCTTATTTTCTGTTGAGGCCAGTTGATGGCCTGTGGCCACTGTGTTTTTTTTGACTGTCCTGTGGAAGAAACACTGGGTGATAACTATGTTATGTTAAAGGGAGAACCTGTATTAACTAGCTTTTAAATTATTTATTTGTGTTGTGCTGAGGTCTCCATCAGGTCAGCATTGGACTGTACTTGTATACAGGTAGTTTTGGCCTCTGCCCCAAATTCTTTGAAGTCTATTAAGCTTTATATTCATTGTCTCATTGCTAAATGATTTTAACTAAAGAGATGACTGAGTTTGAATATAAATATGCAAATAGCTACTACTCGTGTGTGTTACCAGATGCATGTCTTGAGTCCTTGAATCTGTACTACTTGGATTGCATTTGCTTTTTTGTAAACTTGGCCTAAATTGAATGAAAAGGAAAATAATGGCATTAGCTTAATGGTATTTATCTTCAAAATTAGTAGGAAGCTAGAGCTGAGTCTGTTTATATTTACTTTTTGCTAATTGGTTGTGGACTTTTTTAGGTGATATGATGACACTGCTGATGAAAAAAGATACCCTAACAGAAGAAGAGACTCAGTTTTATATAGCGGAGACCGTACTGGCCATTGACTCCATCCATCAGCTGGGCTTTATCCATCGGGATATAAAACCAGACAACCTTCTCTTGGACAGTAAGGTACAAAATATTAACCACTAGATGAAGTTCGGGTAGCAGTAAAGAGACTGCAAATCTTAATCTCCGTCTTAAATTCAATATGCAGTGCTGTGATATAGGGTACTACCATTTAATCTCTTCAAGCACACACAAAATTGATGTTTACTTCCCCCAGGAACATTAAAGATAATGACAGACGCCAGCTCAGCCTCCAGTTCTCAGTACCTTATTCTGAGTGATTCTCTGTGGCAGTTATTTTGAACTATTTTTGGTTATTCTGAGTACAGTTTTAAAGCACGCTTTCAGTTTCATTTCTCCCTCCTTAGTCCAATATGCTTCCTTTTGATCTGACATCTGCTGGGCCTCTACTTGCCAAATATTGAGTATTGCAATTACATTTAAATGTGGGAATGTAACTGATCCATTAGCTTTTCAGTCTTGCTAGATCTTATCTCTGATAGAACCAGGGCATCTTTCTTCAGGCTGGTCAGGTTACGTGGTTACTTCTAGGTGTTTGCAGCAGGTAATACCTGGGGAGTTTGGGTATTTCAACACCCTCCTATTGCTAAGTAAAACTAACTGTTTAATTTGTGTGGAAGGAGTTTACCAGCAATAAATATTTACTGCCTGGTTAATTCTAAAACAAGGTAAAACTAATTAATATTTGGTATTGAATGTAGCCTCACGGGAATAAGGGAGTGCATATGCATCTACAAAGTCAGGATTTAGAATTTTAGAAAATATTTGCAATGCTTTCTACTCATGGCGGACTTTTGAATCTATTATGGAGTGCCATAACACACAACCCCTTCATTTTTGTGGCACAGGAGGGACTAGAGCTTCCTCTGGAGACTGCCGTTTGTTTTATTAAACAGCATGATACATTCCTTCAAGGGATTATGAGTCTGATACTGCAAGATGCAAGGTGCCCTTGGCACACTCAGAAGTAAATGGTCAATAGGACCGTGACCAGGCATTGACTTGTCTGCTATGTATTATTATTAACCTGTTTCAACGTCTTCAGTTATACTAGAACAGGACGTAGTACATGTGCCAAGAAGAATTTTGGCATCTGAAATAACTGGAAAGAAACAGCTTTGTTCTTTGGATCCATGTCTTAAATTGGTTCTACATTTTGGGTCTCCATCCCCAGGGTCATGTGAAGCTATCAGATTTTGGTCTGTGCACTGGACTGAAGAAGGCTCACAGAACAGAGTTCTACAGAAACCTGAACCACAGTCTTCCTAGTGACTTCAGTAAGTTCTCTGAAATGAGTACCAGTATTTTATATTCTTTCATCCTGTGATGACTAACTTCTACTGCAAAATACTTCAGGTGTGTAGAACCTTGTTGTGGATTAGAAGGTGACTAGTGAATTGGGTAGACTGCAAAAACAAACCCAGTTACTGTGTTCTCCCAAACCTTGGTGATCAGTAGTGGAAGGAAAAAGATGCTATTTACCTTTATTTTGCATTACTTGCACTTTGCTGTTCTGTATGATGGTTCATCACATTTAATGCACCCTGATTTGAATCACCAGGGTAAGAAGAGTAGAAGAAACCTTGATTGGAATGAATGATTCTAATCTTGTTTTGCATTTGTACTAATGCCCCTGAAAAGATTGCATTTCTTTAGTTTGTAACCATTAAGACGTTGACTAGCAAATGGTGCCTTCAGTGCTAAATTTAGTACTTTTTTCTGCTAACCAGAAGGATGTAAGTAAATAGATACTTATTTACATGTTTCTGTAGTTTAACATATGTTTAGTCATATTCTTAATTTTTTGTATATTAGATTAATATCTTACCCATGTCCTATGTCAAGCTGCTGTTGGACGGAAATTGGACTCTGATTAAGATTGTGAAACATGGCATTTTGAAAGTTGTTTTAATTTACTGAGGATGTTTAAATACGTTGGCTATATAAGAGAGATTACCAAACCATGCTTTCATTTAGAACTAGCTGCTTTGTTCAACAATGATAGTATGTAATGTAATTGTTTCTGGTGATCATCTCCTTTAAGACGTTAGCCCTGATAGATCTTAGGCTATTATGTTTACTTTTATAGATTGGAAGAGGAAAATGAGGTTTTCCTGCTTTTTTCCCAGCTCTGAGTTGGTTTCTCCATTTTTAGTTCAGTTCAATAACTAGGTCAAAGTGAAAAAAGCTGAAATAAAATTATTCTCTGCTTTTGCAGAAGAGATTACAGCTGTCAAATGCTATTTTATCATTTTGGCTTTAGGTGTTTAGCCAGTGACTTCCTCCAGCTTAGTAGAGGGTTTTTTGCCTTTCTTTTAGACCTCAGCAGTGAGCATGTACTGCTTGAATAATTAATTTAAATGATTTGAGTAGATTACCATAAACTGTATTTAAGGCCTAAGCATACTATAGCTTCAAATTTTAATTTTATGTTGGTTTATTTTTAAAAAAGAAACATTATTTAAATTGACTTTATTCTTTTCTTTTACCTACCCTCGTACCTATGTACCTGCATGCCGGGATAATAGGGCAAACCCTGCCATACCTCATTTGAGGATGGCTTAATTTTTGGAGTATGTGTTCTTACGCATCAGCCTTTAAAATAATTTTTCATCTCAAGAAGGACTGCAGCGTGGCAGCTGAGCAAATGCTTTGTCGTTGTGGCTGTAGTTACTAGATAGTTACGTGTGTTGTTTAAAGTAGGGAAGGCTGATGCTTTCCATTCTTCCTCCATGATGTGGAAGCTTTAAGTGGACCTTCAGTGTGTTAATTCCTGGGGTTTTAATCTAAACAGATCCTCCTGATCTTAGGCCCTGAATCCTACTTTAATGTTTATGAACATTAGTCAGTCTTGACTATATCAAAACACTTTAATGCAAATGATCAAGACAGCGATGTGACTTTGGCTGCCATCCAGCTCCCACTGAAAGGGAGCACCCATTCCAAAAAGTTCACCCGTACAGGTAGTATTGACTGGCTCTTTGATAATCTGTGTTTCACTTTTCAGCTGTAGAAGCTGAACACCTTTCACCTCTGCAGATAGTGCTTTCAGATCAGGGCTGAGGTGTGCTAGAAAGACTGGTAATAAGTCTTTCTTACTACTTTATCTGCTTTAATTTCTGTGCATAGTGAAGCCTTCGTTCTCTTGGGCTCTGAGTCTGACTTCTCACTTGAATTACATTTGCAACAAGTATATCTGAGGAAAAGGGTTTTCCTGTATTGGGTCTCATGCTGCTGTCGTGCTCTGCAGCTTCAGCACTTGCACCATAAAATACTGTACATTTGGCTATACCCAATATATATTACTTCTATAGAAGGCATTTTTCAAAGCACTTGAGATTCTAGTATCTAATTTGGGCTGTCCTCTGTCTGTGTGGCAATTATAAAACCTTGAAACATCAATTTCTTATCTGGTTCTATGAAAGGAATGAATCTTTTTGGAAATTTACAGGAGTGAGACTGTAGAATGGATTTTGAGCTTATGTTGTTGTAAATCTGAGGTGCCTGGGGATTTATTCCAGATTTACGGGGGTATAACTGAGCTCAGAATTTATCCTTGTTTTAAAAATGCCTTCACTCCCTGAAGGGAGTGTTTTGATTGGGGAATTAATGCTTCTGAAAACTTTGTTCTAATGGAAGGGCCAATTGCATTCTGAGCACAACAGCTAGAATGCTGCAGTGTGGGGCACTTGGGAGTCGAAACGATAGGATCTGCAAGCTGTTGATGAGCTAGGAGTAACTCTACCTCTCTGTTGGTCTTTGAGGATATATGACTTGGGTAGAAATTGGAGGAGGAGGAAAAAAAATTAAGCAGTGGTGACATTCATGTGTCCTGGTCTCCTTTAGCTTTCCAGAACATGAATTCTAAAAGGAAAGCAGAAACTTGGAAGAGAAATAGACGTCAGTTGGTAAGTACAGTTCATCTGGCTGGAAAGACGCAGCTCTGAGCTCTGAAATGGAAACAACCTGGCTATTTAATATTAAATATGGTTGTCATTAACCCAGTAGTGCATTTTAAAACCCTTTAAGCCATACTTGAAAGGTGTGTGTGTGTGTATAATGCACTTAACTTAGTGAACCCTCCTGGCTTGATGCTTTTATGGTGCCACTATGGCTAAAAATAGCAAAGTTCTTAGCCACTTTCAACATAACATTGCCTTTTGGGAACCTGCTAGCCCAACCTGAGACTGATGCTTCCTGAGAAATGAGGGGGGACCAGCACTGTTGTTTGCATCCTCCTGCATGTAGTGGTGACTATCAAGAAGAATTAATGAAAAAGAGCATGTGTTCATATCTAGCTGAAGCTAGCAGAAAAAACCCAGAGGAGGAGTTTCCAGCTGTTTGTGTTCAGTGGCAAAGCAGATGTTAGAGATGGACATAAGCCATGCTTTCAGGTGTGAGCAAGGCTTTCCTTTGACCACCTTAGAATTTGTCCCGTTCAAGGGGAAAAAAGGGCTGTTAGGCTCTGAGACTTCTAATGTTGAAGAAAAATAAAAGCATTAATATCTTCACACATCTAAAATAAATGGCCACAAACAGTTTTGCTTTGCAGGTTCCTGTATAGATATTCCTTTTGGAAAGACCCTTGTGTCTTTTTTTGTTTAGCATAAATACCCATTGTTGCAGAAAGGAGCTCTCCAAAAGTATGTAACTGAAACCATTCATTTTCAGGCCTTTTCCACGGTGGGTACTCCAGATTACATTGCTCCAGAAGTATTTATGCAGACAGGATACAACAAGCTTTGTGACTGGTGGTCGCTTGGAGTCATTATGTACGAGATGTTAATTGGTAAGAAGCAATGTTTGGTCTGCTAATAACTTCTTTTCCATGTAGCTTTGGTTATGTATTTTGTTACGTTAAACATTTAGAGCTTTTAGAAGGTAGGCTTTTTAGCACGCATACATTGGAGGATCTAGGGCTCAAAGCACATTTTCACATTAAGCAATTTTACTTTCTGCTGTTCACCTTCACTTTATTTCAAATTTGTATTTCATAAATATCCCAAATGTGGTCATTGGATCTGTCCTCCTGCCTACCTGCACACCTTCCTGAGGATAGACTTCAGTAGCCACAAACCATTCTTTACTTTGCAGGACAGCAATTTCTCTCTCTCTGTCTCCAGGTTATCCTCCTTTCTGTTCTGAGACCCCTCAAGAAACATACAAGAAGGTGATGAACTGGAAAGAGACTCTCACCTTTCCTCCAGAAGTTCCAATATCTGATAAAGCCAAGGATCTTATTCTAAGGTACCAGCCAGGCAGTAGTTATCACATGATCATCTTAACCAATACTATTTATTAAATATTACTAACTCCTTATCTCACCTAAATGTATGAAAGACTTATAACTTGCCTAATACAGAGAGTTTAAAGCTGTTGCTTAATTCAAGGAGATGTATTTTTTTGATGATTTTATAACAACTGGCAAACAGCAACCAAACTTCTCCTCAAGTTCATAACTGTTACTGGCTTCCTTCAATTTGTCTCTCTTAAAGGATTACATTATTGAAACTCCTTCATAAAGTAAGGATATTTCATATGTCCAACATGCTACAAGATGCATACTCCCAATGCCTTAATTCTGTTTCCTGCATCTCTGAATTTTGCAGAAACTTGAATTTTATAATTCTAAGAAATAAAGAATGAGGATAATTTAACTGCCTGTATATAGACCCCTTTCTCTTTGTAATGGCAAAGGATGTCTCTGAAACAGTCAAGGTTCTCATTTAATTTGAACTGTTGGTTTTTCATTAGGTGTTTTTGAAACATTTGCGAGTGGTGGTAAGTTCTTTTGGGAAAGTTATAGGTGATCCTGATAAGCTCATATCTCAAAATGGGACTTGCCCACTGTGCTTTCACACACTACTTTTATGATGATGGACATGGTAACTCCCTTTTGCCCTTTGTCAACATTCATGTTTTCTGCCAGAGCCATTCACCAACACCAAAACGTTCCTTCCTGATGTAGATCAAGATAAATGTATGCAATAAAATTTAGACAGAGTTCAGGGAATAAATTCTCTCCTACAAACTTCCTGGAAAAGCTTTTCTTCAGACTCGGCTGTGGGACACAACAGGCCAGTGCAGCTGATAGTGTATTTAGAGCATGGTTTATGCCCAGGTTCTGCTGTGCGCCAGGTTCTTTGTGAAAGAATATGCTGTTGTTTGCCTCTGTCATAATCGCATACCTAATGTTTCTAATAATTTTGAATCTGTTATTAATACTTAGTAATAGTTGTACAGTTTTGTTGGTGTACTGTTGCCCTCTACTGGCCTACATTTTATTAAAACTTAAATAGCCTACACTTCCATCTCCACTTTTACGTTCCTTAGAGTTTGTATTTTTCTTTTAACATAAACTCTTGTAATTAAGTATCTCTAATTACTTCTTAAATATAGATAAATGCCTTGCATTTTCTAAACGGAACACTTCACTATTTTCACGATTCCTTTTTATACAGGTTTTGCTGTGAATGGGAGCACAGAATTGGTGCACCTGGTGTTGAGGAAATCAAAACTAACCTTTTCTTTGAAGGGGTTGATTGGGAACATATCAGGTAAGATATTGCTGGACAATATCCTTTCAGAAATCTTAGTCCTTGTTTAACTTTTTGGCCAGTAATCTAATCACAATAGATTTGTTGGCAGTGTTCCTTTATTGGTTTAAAAAAAACCCAGCTCTAACTCAGATGTACAGGGAAACAGGTCCGAGCATGGGAGATAGAAGTGGAATACAGAACTTGACCTGAAATTCCCTGAAGTTTGGGTACTCTCCTGCCTTGTTCTTGACACCCTTCCAAAATGTAGTGTATTCATTGTCTGCAATGTGTTGCCTTAAAATCTAATACTGAGCGTGTTGTTTTTGGCAGAGAGAGGCCTGCTGCAATACCTATAGAAATTAAAAGCATTGATGACACCTCAAACTTTGATGAATTTCCAGAATCTGATATCCTTAAGCCAACAGGTAAATCTCTCACTGCAGCCTGTAGTTACCTATTATATACAATAATGTAGTGTTTCCTGTTGAAGTTAAATGTGCAAAAATGGCTTAAACTAGCAAGTTCATGGTAAGAATCCTTTTAATACTTACAGGTGATTCTAAATGGTAACTTATGAGCTGTGAGCTCAGTCCTGCCAGTTGCTCCATGCACTGGACTTTGAGTAAACTGTAGCCAGTAACAGGGATAGACCTTGAAAAGTCAGTGGAAGGATTCATTATTCCCGATTATGGGAATCTGTATGAGTCAAGGCCTTGTGGAAGCAGGCTCTTTTTACTGTAATATCTAGCTACAGGTGGCGTTAAGGAGAACTTCAGACTTAAACCCACAAACAAAAGGAAAACTTGTATTTATCAGATTTATCTCCCTTGTGTAATATGTATTGTGGCAATGTTGCAGCCAAAAGTCCCTTATGGTGGTGACACTGATGCCCTTGCCTGCCTTTTTTTTTTTATATGTATATATAAGACACTTCACCCTCTATTGTACACACCCAAAACCATGATTGTCCCTATGCTGTTACTAATGACTGTAAATGTATAGTTGGAATCTGGTGGTCCTTCTTTGGGCACGTGAGGGTGAGGTTTAACATACGCAGATTTACAATGAATGTGGTAGATTTAATGTTGCCATTGGAGTGAGTCTGCTTTAATCAAGACTGCTTGACAAAACATTTTTGAATGACCATTGGTAGATTTTTTTAGAGCATTTTAGTGAGTGGTTTTTAATAACCCCATAGACTCCAATGCTTCTCTTGGATTGCAGCTAAGGAATAGAACTGGGCAACAGCATTTTTTTTTCAACTCGAGGATCTGATAGGTTTTTAAAGAAGGTTGTGTCTATTCTGTAGAATAAGTACCATTTAATATCTGAAGAAATTAAATCCTTTATCTCCTTGTCTCTTAAGTAGCCACAAGTAATCATCCAGAGACTGACTACAAGAATAAAGACTGGGTTTTCATCAATTACACCTACAAGCGTTTTGAGGGCCTGACAGCCCGAGGGGCGATACCATCCTATATGAAAGCAGGAAAGTAGTGAGTCTTGACCTGGGACTATTTCTGAGCCTTGGATTTTACTTCTCTGTATTGAGATTGTACCCTTCAAAGAAAACCTTATCTGGGGGCTAGAGCTCTTGGAAAAGATGTTCAGCTCAGTATATTGCACACCATTGTTGTTAACATGGGTTTCTTTTTCTGCTCCATTGAAAAGTCTACAAAATGCTTTCACCACCTCTGCTGCAAACAACATTGTGCTGCTTCAGGAGAGAGTCTCTCTGATTTCGTGTTTGGTTCCTTACCAGATTGTTCAATCCATCAGAGAGAGAGAGAGAGCGCAAGAGCGAGCCTTTCTGTTGTGACACCACAAAGCTTATGGCATTTACACAGACTGTTTCAGCAGTCCTACATTGCGTGACATACTTAACTTGCCAATTCTGCCAGCAGTGTTTCTCTCATGGTTAAGAACTGTAGTACAGAGGAACTAAAGCAATAATTAAAGCTTGAGGTAGACAACTCCAGTAAAGCACCGTGTAGTATAATGACAAAACTTGTATTGCCTTAACTTTAGTTTGTAGTTCTGTTTTTTATAATGCTACTCAGAAGCATCTTCAATAGCATTTTTCAGCTCTTTCTCAATTGCCTCAAGTTGTGGTGCACTTTACTTTTGGTACTAAGACAGAGACAGTGACCCTCAATCCATTAATTGTTTTTAGAACTATGAATTTGTGTAAGGCTTTGCTTTTTCTGAGCAGTGACAGGAGAAAACAGTCTACTCGTCTTTGGTACAGCCTGTCCATGGAAACCAGCTGAATTTTCAACTGCTGTGAGGAAGAAGCATACATGTAATCAATGTGGGTAATAGAAGAGTTTAGTGAGCCATAGGCAGTAACAGGAGCAGGCCTTGAGTAGAAGGTGGGATGGGGAGAAAGGAAGCGTATCCATTTATTTTGAACATTGCTATACATTCCTATGTATAATAGGACAAACCTTGGGGCTTCCTATTTTTGCTGCTGCCCTCTCTTCACAGCTTCTAATATTTGCCTAGTCTTAGTCAGCTTCAAAGATAAGGATGATGATGCAAACTTTTGTGGCCTTTTAAGCTGTTGGCAGGATGTAACAGAGCAGTGTCTAGGCAGCAGTGAGTTATGGTAGAAAGCATCAAATTCTTCTGAGTGTTCATTTAAAAATCCTTGTTCAATGACCTCCCCTTTCCATTTGCATGTTGTTTCTTTCTGTACCATGGCTGAAGCATCTCTTCCTGAAGCCTCGCAGGGAGATGACTTCTTACCCCACATCATCAGAAAGTCCTAGTACATGGAACCTAAACCCCCTCTTTTACTATTGTAGTTTATGGAAGCACATTCCTTTATGATCAGGATGCTCTCTGTGAGAGCCCCAAAGTGCCTTCCCTTGCCTAAACACCTCTCGGAGCTCTCTAACTTGATCAGACTCATTTGGGGGATTCTGCATCAGTGAGCACTCTTTTTTGCACCAGTTTGGTAGCTGTTGTTGCACTCATGGTATGCAAAATGAATTTATAGGTCCACAGCTGTGTGGAACTGGTCTTTAATAGTCAAAACATTTAAATTAATAAAGTTTTTTAAAGTACATATCAACTTAAACTGTTGAAATTCCTGTTGCATCCTATTTTTGGTGCTGAATGCTAGCATAGAACAACTCCCATGTTTAGAAGGTAGAGCAATGCCTCAGGGTATTCCAAGGGCTATAGGATTGTATTGTATCCTAGGTTTTTAGACTAGCAAAAGGAAGATAATGGGATTTTGATGCAACTTTTTTTTATGAGAGCATTGTGGAATATTCCCAGAATAGTCTTTTTGATTGCAAGTGCCACAGAGTAAATGTTGAATGGGGGGTGGATCTGAATGGAGGTATTGTGCTTGACAGGAATGCTAGTGAAGACTGTGAGTGACATCTTGTTAACATCCTCTGTCTAAAAACCGTAACTATTAAGCCTTCCAGAATGCTGCACTCTGATTTCCTACTTTGGTGTAGTAGGAATTGTCTCATTCCATTGCCATAAGCAGGTTAAATAAAGTTGGGTTCTGCAGATCCTGAAGTCAGGAGTTGTCTTTACTCGGGCCATGGCATTTTTTAGACAATGGGAATATTCATGTCAGTTGAGGCTCTCATAAGTAAAGGTTTGTAGGATCAGACTGTTTAGCCAGTTCTTTCTTTTCCTGCCCTTGACAGCTTTTTTTTCTAATTGATGCTTACGTCTCAAATGTGAACGTTGCTGTATCCTATTATAATCCATTTTCCTTTTATCCTCATTTCAAGATATGTAGCTAAAGGCTAAGTACAGACATTTGGGGAGGTTAAGTTGGGTTGAAAATGGCCACCCGATTTTAAACTTAGCTCATCCCTGTGCTGACCTTACACTTATAGACCTGGTCTCAGTGACCAGCAGTCAGTCTGAACCTGTAACGATACACAAGTTCCATGCAGACAAACTGGCCTAAAAATTGCAGAACCGTTTTAAGATAAACTTGGATCTATGCAGTATCAAACTCGCTTGATTTAGGTCAAACCGGTGCATGGGACTTCTGTACACTTTCCCTAAGTAGCTCCAAGGCCGGGAAAGCCCAGCCCCGGGGTTGCTCTTTTCACCTCCCCCCACACCCCCCAGCCCACAAACAGCCAGCCCTCTCAGCCCCCATCCTACAAGCTGCTTGGGGTAAAACTGCTTTTATCAGTGTTTGCTGCTGCTGGAACTGGTGGGAGGTAGGGTAGGAGGCATGGGGATATAGGTTTGCTTGTGGGGGAGTGGACCCCACCCCACCTGTAGGTCATGCCTGTCACTCCCACCCCTTGTGAGTCATGGCTCCCAACCCCCACTAGTGTTCTCCCCCCA
Organism: Alligator sinensis; assembly: GCF_000455745.1. Lineage (NCBI taxonomy): Eukaryota > Metazoa > Chordata > Crocodylia > Alligatoridae > Alligator > Alligator sinensis. The sequence continues at coordinate 1,543,546 of NW_005842137.1, forward strand.
ATCCTGACTTAGCTGACACTGGACAGCCATTTTGAATTAATTTAACCTCCCCCTAATACCCCTGGATGTCTACTTAGCCTAAATGGTATGTGCAAATGAACTACTTAACAAAGGGGAGCGAGGCTTTGCTGCAGATCGGCTTCTCCGTGGTAACTGTCCATGTGGATGCTCTTACCTCCCTGTAGGTGAAAACTAAACTTGTGTAGCTCTGCCTTCTGTGAACTGGGAGCTTCATGGTTTAGCTCCTTGTACTGTGGGGTAAAGCATGCACGTGGGCAGTTATCGCAAAGCAGCTGATCCACGGTGAGTTCCTGCTCTCTAGCTGCCTGCACATACCCTTATAAACAATTGGGAAGGCAAGAGCTGTTACCAATTTCTTATTTAAGCCTTTTTATTGCAATTCCTAAAAGCTTTTTTGCTTATGTTAAAACTTTTAAGTTGAAAACCCTCCTGAGCTGTTACAAGTTTGAGCGTAAAAGATATTGAGACAGTAGTTGCATTAGAAGCCCTTTCATCAAAGGGACTAGTGTATTTTTTTTATATATACCAAAGACAAGGGAGAATCTGTACACCTCGAGCTTGTGCTGATTTGCTGTGAAAATCACTATACAGTACTGTGTATTAGCTATCTCTTGTGTATATTTAATTTCTGGATGTGTTTTGAAACCATATACAGTTTGTTTTATTGCATTTGAAATTAAAGATGGATTTTTTCCAAAGCACTAGGGGCAGTTCAGCCACCCGACTTCTGTAGGCTTTCAATAGCAGTTCGGTGCCTTTGAAAATCTTCCCCCTAACACTGTACCTGTTGGTCATCCCCTTCCAGTAACAGTTTCCCTTTAAAGATACCTACATACATTTGTTTTCTACTACATGTGGTTTCTTAGCGACACTAGAGAGGGGGGAAAGTGTGTTATTTCCAGGATCCATGCATTACTGCTATCAAAATAAGAGTTTTTATGTTGTTTTTCTTCCAGATTTGCCAGCCAAACTTTTTTTTTAAATAACTTGTTACTGACTTTGTGTATATTCTCTTATTAGCTGCTAATTAAAGTCATTACCAATGCCTTTTAGCTTTTTTTTTTTTTTTTTTTTTCTTTTAAGTTACAGACATGAGTTTTGCATGAGGCGATCTTTTTTTTTCCCCAGCTAGACGTTCAGGAGTAATTCCAGTCTTGTAATATCCTAATGGGAGTGAACATGAGTCATGCTGCCAATTCCTCTTTGTATCAGGCCGAGCACCAAATTGCACTTAGACGTCACTTATCACTGTGCCCTGACTCTGCCTTAAATTGTCAGTCGAAAAAGTGTTGTGTAGATACTGAAATGTGTTACAAAAACCCAACTGTAAAATTTGGCAAACTTGTTCCGCGTGCTGCTGGGGCCTCAGCAAGGGGCTCCTCAACTTTGTATGGGATGATCTTTTACATTCTGTTGAACTGTGTAAATAAAAAGAAAACTCCTCTTCAATAAACATTAGTTTTGTTAATGTGCGTGGGGTCTTTTTATAAACTTGCAGATCTCTGAGATTTTATCAGAAAAGTGTCATTAGTGTTTTAAATCAGGACCCTCAGCAGAGATTTGTTCAACTTGGGGCACATTTCAGTTTGCATTAGAGGCTGAAGAATCCACGTCTAATTTTACAAATCACTCAACTCCTTAATCCACTGCAGCTGGCTCAGTTGGGCTATGGGGTGAAAGCAAACACTGACTGTGAAAGGAATAAGATGCCGTAGGTGAAAAAGATGGTTTGAATAGAGTCAGAGTGCTGAAGCATATGCTTGTGGATAGCCCTGGGCAGAGGATCAACAGTATTTCTGCTTTAACCTGCTTAGCTAAAGGCTGTATTGCATGAATATGTCATTTCTTGATCTTGGCAGTTTGCAGCTGCTGTCCCTGTATGAGGGCACAATCTGATGCTTGTAACAAACCTTGCGTGAAGGCTTGTAGGGGAGAGGTGGGGGGGAAGTAAAGTCTTGTGGATGCTTTGAGAAATAATACAGTGTTACTGAGTTTTAGATTCTGGGCTGAGTCTCCAGCTGGCACAAATCAACATAGCTCTGCTTACTGCAGCAGAGCACTGCCAGCTCCTACCAGCTGAGCAGCGTTACTCTGATGAGCTGGGATCCTGGTTTTCTCTGTTTAAAAATGGCAAATTCTCTGATTAAAACCTCCAAAATCCATGATTAAAATGAAACGTCATATATATTGATGTTGTAACTATATCAATAAAATATTGTGTTCAACTGATACCTATATATATCTATATAGATAGATATATAGATATGGGAGGGGGGTGTATGCATGCATCAGTTGAACACAATGTTTTATTGATACAGTTTTAAAGCAGTTTGGAAGCCTATAATAAAATACAGTCTAAATACCTATAATTTTGGGGTTTTTTATCACGGAAAATCAGAGCTCCTCCTGCCCCTTTCACTCACCAGGATGCAGGTCCAGCTGTGGCTGAGAGCTACTCACTCCTGCTACTTGCCAGCTTTTTAATATTAGCAAGTAGTTAGGCTCCAAATTCTTTTATCAGAACCTTTCAATGAGACTTTCAGTGGTTGACCTTTCCCTGCAGAAGTTTCCATAACTAGCATCAACTTTACCTCTTAGTTCCTCTTTAGCCTACACTTAGGAATGTGTCTGAGCCAGGCTTTGGCACAGAGACAGAGCACAAGTGTTTGACTTCCCTAATGCCAACTAGCAGATCAGAGCTTTCCCATTGGAGCGGTTTGCTTAACATGAGCTGAGCTCCGTGTAGGCCGGTATTGAGTACTTTGTGAACTTCAGCCAGAAGGTGCTATGAAACAGTAAAGCTTTCTTGAGAGCCTGGTTCATAACTCAGTGCTAAACATACTGGTGCTGTGTTCGCTTTGAGTTCTGTGGCATTTTTTAGATCATAGATGAATATAGGTACGTTTTTCTAACCTGAAGGGAGGAGGAGAACTTAAAATTGGATCTTCAAGCTTTTTGAAGCTCTTCAGGCTTCTCTTTCACGTTGCTCCAGAAATGTTGACTGTTGCTATTCTTGCATCTTTTTGTGAGCATCACATACTCATCTAACTCTTGTTGAGTATTTGATAACTCACTTGGAGAAAGGAACGCTCTTTCTGTTCAATAAAGGAAATGCAAGCTGCATTACATTTTAACACTTTATTATAGAAGTGAAACCATACAACTGTAGGGTCTTGTAAACACCACAAGTAACATCAAACTAAGTAAAAAGTAACATAAGACCATTGCCATGTACCTGAATGATGGATAACAGTAAAAAAAAAAAAAAAAAAAAAGAAAAAAAAAGTGAATGGAGATATTTAAAAAACTTCAGTTGAGTTTGCTCTAGAATAATAATAATAATAGTAATAAAAAAATCCCAGTCATCTTTAATTAGCTACAAAACTAGATAAAACTACTTTTGGGGGGGTTAGTAAAGTGGTGGATGTAAACTATTTTTTCACTGAATGTGTCCCCAGTGCATCCAAGATCTGACTGTATGAGCTGTTAAAGGGTTCACACGAGGTGCTGGGTGCCCTCAACTCCCCAAATACCCAATGCTATGAGAAGCTCAAGGCCCATGCTCTGATGTTGGTGACAGCACAAGACACCGAGCAGCACCTGAAGCCTTGCAGTGGACAAGGGGACTTTAGGGGTATTCAGTGTCCTGCAGGTTCAGGCCCTTAACATATAAAGAAATGTAAACTCAAATATCAAGCCAGCTACTCAATATTACACATTAATTAAAGATCTAAAGTGATGTAGTAATAAATACATAACATAATGCTCATGGGCAGCTTGCAAGTCCCGTATGTTGGTGAGTAATCATCCCACAAGGTCTACTTGTGTCACCAGTATAAGGAAGGGATCCAAACTGGCCTTAAGCCAGGAAGATTGCCGTTCCATGTAGAGTCTTCCAATACAATACAAAGAAACAGAAATAATGGAAAGTGTGGGGTGTGTATCATCTGCCTGCAAATGCTTAAGGACACTTCTCTGTCCTGCTCTGAGAGGATTTAGAAGCAGATTTTCAAAAGTGTCTAATGGCATCTGAGCTCCTCCATTCCTTTTACCTCCAATGCTTGAAAATCTGCTTCTCACAGGCACTTATAGGAAGAGGAAATGATTTGTTGCGCTTCTGAAACCAGGAACAAACCTCTGCGGAAAGGAAGCTATTTTAGGGATGGTTAAACTCGGATACAAATGGAAACTAGAGCCATTAGCAGGTTCTGTCTTTTTTTTTTTTGGCCTACAGCAGCATTCACAAGTCTGTAAGATATTTATTATTTATTCTCACTTTTATATATGTGAGGAAAGAAAAAACATTCCTATAGCAGCAAAAAAATGTCTTTGGTAAGAGCCTAGTTTACAGGTAGAAAATAATGAAAGGCTGCTTGGAAGAATGCCTGTTTCCCACTCACGGGGAGTGGAGAAGCAGCATTGCTGAAAACAGGTGCTTAGTTGGGTTTTACAGGGCTGATTTTGAGACCCCTTCCTCCATCTATAAACACAGAAATCAAACAGCCGCGGTGCTCAGAGTTTCCATCCCAACTGGCTGCAGGTGCAATTTGTGCAGGAGCAGAACTGCTCTTTTTTTTGCTCCTTTTACAAGAGGAAATGAAGAGCCCGTGTTGCCTTTGCACCAGAATGGGGGCTACAGCTATTGTGAACATGGAAAATGTCTGAACTGATTGCAGCATAATGCAAGCTGTCTTTAACCTAGCAGGCAAACTATGGCAGCCCTTGCTAGACTCCATGCTGAATTACCCTGGTGAGAAGCCAGGCAAACTGGCCCCTGGTGAATTATGGGCTGCTATGGTCAAGTCACATCTGGAACCCATGCCTGCTAGTTGAAACCTAGCTTGGCTATCTGTGTGCAGATACACTCCTGGATTCAACATGGTCTGGGCCTTAAACACAACCTACCACAATGAGCCAAAGGCAGGAGAAGGTATTTATACTATTTTCCCCAGGTGCACAGTTACTCTCTACAAGACTGTTCTTACTGTAGTAATACCAGATCTGCTAATGTTATTCTACTCTACATCCTTTACAGGTCAGACAGAATAAAGTTATGCCATTGCTTTCAAACTGGAGGGACGTCGCCAGTCCTGCAAGCTACAAAGCAGCCCAAATTCCAGCATCAGCTGCTCATGGGGAGTTCACGTTGCCTTCAAGATCCCCGCTGAACGTACATCTGAGGTTGGTGCACGAGCCTGATGCAACTGATTGTAGACTCACGTTACTGTCCGCACGGCTGTTTGGGGAGTTGCCTTCTCTGCTTTTTTTTCTTAATGTGGGGATTCGGGAAGACTCTATGGCTCTCTAGGGTGCAAAGATATCTCTGATAGGCAACTTAGTGACATTCACTCCTTTGGTAAAACATCATTGAGCTTTATTTCCACTCTATGAAATCTGCTACTCTTGTTGAGGTCAACAGAAATAAAGTCTTCTCTTAATAAAGAAGTGATTCTGTCTTAAGGAGAACTGTAAGTGAGCAGTTGCAGGTGAACATCTGTAGGCCTCTTGGAACAGTAGCTCCATCATTCTCAAGTACAGTAGTATACATACTGGATGCAAAACCTGTTGGTAGTACACAGTGTTATACAGTCAGTCACAAATGTGCTATATTTGTACTTGTTGTACGGAAGGGTGGAATCTGTCTTGCTCTGATGTTTGGTCCCCTTGCAACTGATTATCATTATAGCAGTGGGAAGCATCTAAAATTGAAACAGCTTTTTAATATTCATGGAATTGCCTCTCTCCAAACAAGAGGCTTCTAGTGCTTCTGTTCTTCTTTCATGGGTCTAGGTGAAGATTCAACCTCCATCTCTCTCTGTAGGTACTCCCAAAGCTGTCAGCAGTGGAGGAAAGAACACCATCTCTTCCCTTTCAAGGAGACATTGCTTGCAATCCTGCCTTTCGACTGAGGGAACATAGCTCGTTATTCACACAGTTGTCATAGTACACCATAATATAAGCAATTATAAGGAGGAAGCACCTTGCAAGGTGGCATGTTCCACATCCTGGGATGAAATGAAGCTGAGGAGTCCCCAGATGCCAGAGAACAACTGGAAGGGGACTTGACCCTGAGCCAGTACTAATCGGGAAGATCATTAGCAGCCACGTGAGAGAAAGGTGCATTTAACCTATCCAGTTCATCCACCTGGGGTGGGTGATGCAATAAAATTTCCTGGTCTTCAGAAACATCGTCACCCACAGCAACCAGGTTCGTTAGGGACTTGCTTCTCACGCACTGGAAGTCGACGTGGCGGCTCTTTCCTTCTTCCTTTTCCCAAGACATCTGGATGAATGGGCGCTGCACATAGTTGTAGATAACTTCCGAGCGGCCTCCTGGCCTCCTCTTCACCTTCTCTTTACATGTGGGATAACCTGAAACATAATCAGCTTGTCAAAATCCACCTCTCTGAGCAGTGCTGCCACCCTACGGACTACAGTGAGTCCCTGCAAGACTACTGGCAGGGCGAGATCCCACCTCCAGCGCTCTGTAGACACAGGGTCATATTCCATATGTAGTCACGGTGGGACATGAGCCAGGCTCACCATACAGACTAAGTTCCCACAGACAGCGCGTTCCCAGCAAGGGGGCTGGGGTCTAAGGGCATTTGCTGGATTGTTTGCGTTTGCTTTGTTTAGGATTTGTTTTTACCTTCAATGCCAATTCGAATATTTTTCAGCCCACGCTCTTTTAACACGGCCTTTGCAACGTCACGGTTTTCAATGTACTTGAAGAATCTGTACAGCTTGGAACTGTAAAGGACTTGAGAAACAAAACGGATAATTCAGTATAAGAAATGCATCACTTTCTAGCACTCAGCATTAGTTACCTGTTGAAATATTCAGCCTCTGGCAACTCCTAGCAATCTGGGTGCTGACAATGTTGGCCTTAGCTTTTCAGAATTGGTTTTTATTACCTATGAACATACTTCATCAAGGATTTTTGGCTTCTCTGGTGTAAGTAGTAATACAGGTTACATAATTTGGGGAAAATGGGTCTGAGAATAGTTGTACAGGTTAAGTGGAAAGTCATGTAACTAGTACCCATCTAGCACTGGATGGGTTTATCACATATATATATATAACTTACTCTTTGGGCTGAAAGATTGAGGAGAGCAAAGCAAATGAATAAAATAATGCAAGTTACTGTGTGTATGTGATTGCTTTACCATTGGTTTTACCCCCCCAGTGTGTAAGATAAGCTTACATGATGCAGCTTCATAGTTGAGGGACTCTGTCTTCCACCGTGAAAAATCCCCAAATATATTGTAGTTTGGTTTAAGCCAAGATCCCTATGCATGGTTTTAATAATCACTCCTCCTCAGTGTTGCCAAATATTAGAGTTATGTTATTTTTAACCAAATGCTTTCTCTTTTTCCCTCACAGCCCATCTGCTGTGCACAGCGGAGGCTGCTTAACGTTCAGTTGAGATTCTCAGTCTGAGCCGGAGCAGCCATTTGCGTGGTATCAGGCTATGATGCCACTGACAAAAGATTATAAGCACTCAGCGGAAGAGACTGATCCATGAGGTGCTGATTTCCATGGGAGCTGAAGCGTGCTAAGCAAGTGTAAGATGCATAGGTAAGGAAGGAAGCTCTTATTTCAATACATTTATGAGCACAGTTGTGCAGTCCTTTCACAGGCAAAACTCCAATTAACACTGACCAAAGCTTTGCTTAGACAAGGGATATATATCATTGCATTGGAAGAAGAGGAAACATTATTTTCTTCCCCCGAGCTTTACATCATGCCAGCAGCATGACTGGATAGTAATGAAAAAGAAGGCTTGAAAATCAGTTGACATAATTTTTGCATAAAATATCTGACTTCACAGCAATCCACTTCCTCAGCTACCGAAATGTCAACAGAAAGAATTAGGCAGCTTAAAAAAAACCCAGTGTGGTTCCAAGTCTTTGTATTGTCCCTCCAGAAGGGGTTTCAAGCCCCACAGAAATTCAACTACGGTACTTGGTAGGCCTGTGCAAAGCAGCTAGTATTTGCTTTGGATTCGGATTCAGCTGATTCGGGGGACAGTGATTAGATTTGGTGATTCGAATCACTGTCCCGATTTGATGCGGGCAGGGGTCGGGGGAGCTGGCAGGGGTCCCCCCATGGTGCCCTCTCTTCCCCATACCCCGCTCTCCTTTCCCTAGTACTTACCAGCTCGGAGTCAGCTGCAGCTCCCTGCTGCGGCCACCGGGGACTGCCCGAGTCATCAAAGCTCTCCAAATCTTCAGAAAAGATTCGGAGAGCTTTGTTTCATAGTTGGTCGGGTCGGAAGGGACCTGAGCAGATCGTCAAGTCCGACCCCCTGCCATGGCAGGAAAAAGGACTGGGGGCCAACGACCCCAGCAATGATGTCTAGTCTGAATCTACTCTCCATCAATTTATGGCTGTTATTCCTCATTAGTCCCGGTAGTGCTCGGGGGAACAGGGACTCCCCCCAGTTGCCTGCTGGTCCCCCCTGACTAGTTTGTAAACAGCCACCAGATCCCCTCTCAGTCTTCTCTTGTGGTGGCTGAACAGGTTCAGGTCCCATAGCCTCTCCTCATAGGGCCTGCCCTGCTGCCTCCTGATCATGCGGGTGGCCCTCCTCTGGACCCTCTCCATGCTGTCCACATCCCTCCTGAAGTGCAGTGTCCAGAACTGGACGCAGTACTCCAACTGCGGCCTGACCAGTGTCGCATAGAGGGGGAGGATCACCTCCTTGGACCTGCTCGAGATGCATCTGTGGATGCACGACAAGGTGCGGTTGGCCTTCCTGACCGCGTCCTCACATTGTCGGCTCATGTTCATCTTGGAGTCAGTAATGACTCCAAGATCGTTTTCTGCCTCTGTGCTGACAAGAAGGGAGTTCTCCAGCCTTTGAATCGATTCAAACCTTTAAATTGGTACCCTGATTCTTCATGCAGCCCTACTTGGGTTTGGATGTAGAAAAAGACTGGCAACTGCTGATCTGGGACACCTACCCACCCACACTGCTCCAGCTGACTTTAATGGGAGATACCCATGTTTGCATTTCTGAAGATGAGGCCGCTGCTGTGTTTTCAATATGCAGTTTCTCATCTAAAACAAACCCACATGCAGGGAAACCTCCTTCCCCCTTCATCACAGAAAGCTCTTGAGAATGCCATTCATCGGCAACAGTCTTTCTCCTAACGCAGCACATGGTTTTAGGAACCAATTGCCTGTTCTTACTTTGTGAATATTCTTCTCCCATTGGAGGTGGGTGATCTTCATCCCAGTCCACGGTGTCTTCATCTGTCAATACTACAATGTGGCATTCACGTTCTCCTTTCTTGGCACTGTCCACCATGATAGGCAGAATTAACTCTTCCAGGCAGCTATCAAACTGCTTGTGAGCACCATCATTGGAGAGTTCATGCAACAAAGCACCTAGATGGAGGCAAGTCAAATCAAAATCCTTCACAGTGCTAGAAGAACTTAGTAATTTATTTATGTTTTATGCCAAGCTGATGCTGCCAAGCTAAAATGGGACCTGTGCTTTGGCAGGTTTCAGATGCATCTTAAAACACTTGCCTTCCTCTAGCACCGTGGTTCTCAACCAGGGTGCCATGGATCCTTTGAAGGGTGTTGGGATGTGTGAGGAAGTAAGCGAGGTGTGAGGAGATAAGCAGATAAATGCAACCTCAGGCTTGTCCCTGCCTGGCCAGTCCCATACTTCTAATGCCCAATTCCTCTGCAAGCAGTGAGCACTGTCGTGTATAAATTAGTTTTTTTTAAAAATGGGGTTCCACTACATTCACAAAAGTTATGGAGGGGAGCACAAGTCCAAAGAGTTGGAGAACCACTTCCCAAGCACTTTGCATGATGCTCTAAACACTCAATGAACATGAGTGAATCCAGCCTCAGAAACTGCCTGCAAAGTAAATATTTCCCTCATTTTGCAGATCTGAAACTGCAAATGCGGGGCTGGGGTGGGGAAGGGGTGGGAATCAACATTGTGTGTCAGAAATATGAGGCTCTTAGTGAAAATTTCTATTTAGGAACCCAAGAGCTGCTAGCCTAATTGCCACAGGTCCTGGGCGTGCACAACTCTCTAATCCCCTGGTGGCAATGAATATTTAGGCCTCTTATAAATATACCTACTCAGCACAGTTAGGACAGACTTCTGTTACCTTCGGTGCCCCAAAATGGCACTTACCCAGCTGTGTTAGTGGTGTTTATGACAACCACTGCTTGTGATCCTGTTACTCCTGCCATGTGGGTGTGTGAGCGTGTGTACGAGGCACGTGCACCAAGTTATGCACTGGCCAGGCAGGTACATGACTACACACACACACACACATCTAGGTGCAAGTCCTAAGAACAGCCACAGTGCGTCAGGCCAAGGGTTTATCTAGCCCAGTCTCCTGTCTTTGACACTGGCAGAAGTGGAGGCTATACAGGGAGAGCACCAAACCAGGTATCTGTAGAGTGATCTATCCCCCATTTCAATACCCCCTCTGGCATCCACCATTTATTGGCTTAGCAAAGTCAGAGGAAACATCTCTAACCATTCTGTACAATAACCATCAATAGATCTATTATCCATGAATGTATCCAGTCCCTGTTTGGACCTAGCCATGGTGTTTGCCTCCATCACATCCTGTGGCAAGAAGCCAGGGGGATGGTCTTAGGGTCCTTGCCCAAGAAGCAGGAAACTCAGGTTGTAGGCCCTTCTTATACAGAGGGGGCTTGAAGTTGGAGCCCTCCAGTTTCTCAGCACAGTGCTCAAACCACCAGGGCACAGGTGAGGCATCAGTCAAGTCCCTTCCTCTGGATGGTAAGCCATGGCCCCTTGCATTTAATACTAATTGGGGGAAACGGATGGAAAGCAGTGTAGGGGGAGTTTCTGCCTCAATGAGAAGCAAGGGCTCAGGCTGGAACCTAGAGTCTGTTTCCAGTCAGAGCACCATGAACCACAGCCCTCTTTAGCCTGTTCCCTTCCTCCTGGCCCCAAATATCTCCCTTTCTTGGTTCCCCAGGGGTCCAACTTCAAATGCCGCACTGGAGAAGGGCCCAGGTAATATCTGACCTGTGGCATGGGAGCCAGAGCACTGTGCTGAGTCCTGCTTCCTGGACAGCTACCCTAAGCATCCTGCTACAGGAACTAAAACAGAAGAGGAACCTCTTTTGTCCTCCTCTCGACCATCTACAACCCAGTGATTTGCACATGTACCTTGCGTGTGCGTACGTAGCCACATACCTGCCTGGCCAGAGCGTAGGTGCAACCCTGTAGTACGCTTCTGTGTCCACAAGGAATGAGTAATGGGAGAATAAAAGAATCACAAAATGTAAGTGTGAAAAACACCACCTCTGCATCAGGAAAACTGGCACGGAAGTTACACAAAGGGTAACAGAATACCACCCGCGCAGCAGGAACTTCCTTTGCAGCACCTGTGCTTGAGATGTCTGGACCGAGTGGCTTGTCCATGCTCACAAAACAAGTCACTAGGAAATCAAAGAATGGAAGCTGCAAGTTCCCCCTCCCTCTCTCTAGCCCCCCCCCCTTGCTATTTCATTGATCATGTACTTAACTATATGCTATATCTACAACAACAGTGCCCATCCAAAGGCCATAGGCACCTCTGATCACTTCCTTAACAACCTGCCTCTGTCCTCCAACTGGCAGCGTTAGCCAAAGTAAAAATAAGATGAGCTTTAACTTGGATGAAATGGAAAGGTTAAGACCATTACAAGGAACATTTTTAAGAGCCCAGATCCAGTCAATGCAGTAAAATGCATAATGGATTATTATGAATTCTTAATGTAAACTTAATCTGTGCATCACTTCCAGCAATAGCCTTTCAGCATGTCAACTCTGCAGTCGTTCCAGTTTTTCTTTGAGTTGGGAACACTGCAAAGACTAAGAGCTTGGGTTCTGCAGGACATTAAAGCTTTGTCCCTGGTTCAGCAAAGCAATTAAGAACAGGCTTAGCTTTAAGCATGCAAATAGTCCCAGGGGAGTAAAGGGGACTGATCATATGCTTAACATGCAACACTTCATAACGAGCTTTGCCCAGTCAGGGCCAGACTGCTGCTCAGCACATTTCAGGTGCAAGCCCCACCGGACAGAGCTCTTACTTACTGAGGTCTTGACATTTGATTGTGTTAAAGTCAAAGTTGATACAGAGGTAATCACAAGTGTCTCTGAGATCAGGGATAGATATTCCATCTGGACAGTTAATGGTACCAGTTTTGTAGTAATCCTGCAAATAAATGAAGGAAGAAGATGGTGTTTGGAAATGGTTTAGAAAAGTCTATTTCTTGTTCTGTCGGCCAGTGCTCATGCGCAACATCCTAAGCTACGAGAAAAACAGTGAATGAAGCAGTTTTGCCACATTAAAAAGAATTTTTCATGCCATTTACGTAGGCAGAAATGGGGTGAGAGCAGAGCCGAGAAGCGCAAATGGTGTCAAGCGAGGTGCCAACACAAGAAGCAAAAAGAGTCCACATTGATTCATGTGAGAGAGGGGAAGTGATCAGCTGTAATCACAACATAAGATTTTAGAAACGAGTGAATGGGAAGGCAGCTCTGCTTTGCAAGCATTACAAAGGGGTGTTTCTACTGCTAGAAATGTCTCCTCACCAGGACTGTATGAAACACTGTGGAGCTAATTCCTTCTGCAATTTCATATTCTCCCTTTTCATTTGGCCGCGTGAAGTTATATTCTCTTCCTGGTCCAAACATTCTGGAATATAGATACACAAAATATGTACAAGTGCATTCAATAAAGCCATAATCCAAGCCCTCATCGGGGCACAGCTATAACTCTTATAGTGCAGGCGATGGCTGGTAATCCCATACTTCAGGACTTTTGCTGCTCACCAGTTGGGGCTAGGAAGAACTTTTTCTCTCCCTGCCCACCCCATGAATGCTATTTGTTTCTGGGGGTTTTTCCACCTCCACCCAAAGCACCGGGATGTTAGCCGCATCCAAGACTGGGGTGTGTTGCTGATGGTACCCAAAGGTTCCTGGCTAGAGGCTATGGTCAAGATGTTTTTTCCCATTGATCAGACTGGTTTGAACTGTGGGGCTTTTTGGCCTTCCTCTCTTGCATAGGTCATATGAAGGACAAGGCCTTAGTTTGTCAGCAGCTTGGCAATCATTGTCCATGTGCTTGCTCTTACTCCCCACTAAATGAAAGCTAAACCACAGCACTTCAGGGGAGGGGAGGGGCTACCATAAGTTTTGCTTTCATTTACCAAGGGGTAAGAGCGTGCACAGCTGCAATTATTGAAGAGCTGCATATGATCCATATAGTTTTTTGGTGCCTGCAAGTGTGAAAACTTCCAATGGAGGAGAATGCAAGTGGCAGGTGGATATGCATCTGTCTGGGATGGTTCAAGAACAGCAAATCCTACAGCAGTGCAGGGGGTCGACTAGATGTCCCTAATCATCTTCTCCTATCGTGTGATTCTAGACTCTCTGCTACCTTATCCAAAAACCAGAGCCCTGGTTGCACAGCACCTCTGGATGCTGCTTCAGCATTGGTTCAGATAGAAAACCACCGTCAACTGCTTACTAGTCTTCCTCCCCATCTATCTATGCGTCTCCCAGCCAACGTCCATGTCAGCTCTGAGCCAGCTTGGTCCTGCTTAGCTGGTGCGATCTGACAGGATCAGAGCACAAGCTATGAAGTTCAGTTCCCTTGCAGAAAGGGCCAAAACCATTTGAAACCTCTTGAAAGTTATCAAAATCACCTACCTTCCCAGCATGGTGTCTGGATGAGCTGTGAAAATCTGTGGATTCACAACAAATCGAGTGCCATCTACAACTAGAGTCACTTTTTCTGGAGCCTGCATCTGTAAATTGTTGGAGCCTGCAGTGCCGCTCCCGTACCATTCTTGGGAAGTGAAATGTTCTGGCTGTCTTTTACTGCCGTCCTGGAAATTAGAGCCACTGGCGTTCTCAGGAGTGGCTAACAGGTTACTGACCTGGAGACTTGCTGGGTGAGACACATACTTGAAATCTGCATTTACACCAAACAGAGACAAACAAATATTGTGACAGTGAAACCTTATTTGCTGGATAGCCTCCCTGAATCTTAAACGTGACAATTCAGTAGGAACATTTTGGGGCAGGTGGGAGGTAGAAGATGCTGGTCTAGATGGACGTGGTGGTGGTTCAGAAGAAAGTCCAAGTGTGGAAAAGCACCTGGCAATACACTGTGGGTGTGTCTACACGAGATGCCTTAACACGCAGTGGGCTGTTCTACTGCGCATTACCGTGTCACGGCAAAAACCATGCTAATGCGCAGTAGAATTAGTTTACTGTGCATTAAGCACCACAAAAAGTCCACCTTTGCTACTGCGTGTTAGCACAGCTATTGTGCCTTTATCTAGTACCTCACATTAGAGGTACCAAACTTAATGCACAGTAGCAAAGGCGCGTTGATGAACGTGTAGATGCACCCTATGTAATTTAACACTGAACTGTAACTTCATTGCGCCTGATTCTGTTGGATTCAGATCCAAGCTTCCCAGAGCCCTCAATCCAACTCCATTTCACATTGCTTAAGTGAACAGAATCAGAGACTGAAGAAATTAGAAGGGGGATAGGAGGAAATATATCAGCTGGATCCCATCTTTAACAATCATTCAGAGGAACCAACACAGACCGCTGTTGGTTTAACAAGAGAGGTGGAGCCGAATTATACCATGCACATTTGAGGATGGTTTGAGATGTTACTGGGGATAGCGCATGCTGAGAAAGGGCAGTCTCTTGCACAGGTCTCATTCAGCTGCTCTCTCATGGCATGAAAGGTAAAGGCACAGCATAAATCCAGTAGCCGGCACTAATGAATTCTTCAGTGGTGGGGGGAGTGGAGAGGACAGTTCACTGATTAAGAGGACAGTTTTTATGGTCTTGTGGACCATAAAAGGACCCTCATATGACTGTTCCCAGGGAACATTATATGTCCTAGGCCCAGCCTTGTAAGGAAAGGCGTTAAACAAGGGAGGCGTCTGTTAAGAATGGTACAGAATATTTTGGCAAATGAACAAGGCTGGTTTCAATCAAAGGCTGTTTCTACACTGAGATACACTACACGTACATGCCATTTCCTTCCTGAGAGACACGCGCGCTTGTTCAGCGAGAGTATAAAGGCTTGGAGAAACAAATAATTAGAGCGGAAATATTTGCCACTAGTAAGAAATATTTGGGGACAAATGCAAAATATGGGGCTGACTTTGTGAGAGGCTGAATACCCTCAGCACTAAGTGAAGTCAAGTTTGGTGTTGAGAGCACACGGCATCTTACAGCCTCTGGTCCATTATTTTATAAGCATTAACTGAGACAGGGAGTGCTCATTTTAATGAGGGTTGTATTCATAAATATATTACATTGGACACGTAGGCAGACAACAAAGGTTGGGGACTCCTTTGGTGAAATCTAGTGAATCTCCTGTTGGATTTGAAGAGGAGATCTTGTCAACACTGCAAGACCTTGGCACAGTCCTTCTATCTCTCATACTAGCCTGGCTAATATGCACATGGTCAGTTATTTGCACTCTTAAAGGAAAAAGATATGCATTTTGTATACCCCAGAGTGGAGGACATTTAGAAAACATGGCTTTTAAAAACCCAGTTTGCCTTCTGGATTTGTTCAGAAAACAAAGGCCCTGCAAAACCAACACTCTCCAAGTTAAAAGTTATAAAGTCAATGCACTCATCATCCTTACCATCATTCCTGGGACCTGCAAAAGTGCTAGGACTTTGGCTGCCTAGGGTCAGGCTACTTTCCTCTAGCTCGTGGACTGGAATGGTGATGCTTTCTGCAGGGTGACTGCACTCCTGACTGCTTGGCCGGTCGGTGCCCCCAGCACAGTTAATATTCATGCTGGATCTCCGTGACGCAAGCTGACCGCGTTTCCTCAGAGAGGTACTATAAGAGAGAATCACATTAGTGTCAGAAGAAACCTCAGACCTCAGTTCAACTCATCTCTACCTATGGGTGGATCTAGAGCTCATGGAAGCCCATGGGAATCTTCTCAGTATCTTCAGAGCTCTTCAGATGAGTCCCCCAGAGCAGATATATATCCTTTCATCCAGTATTTCAGATCTTGCATGGGTGGTGTCTCCATGACCTTCCCTGGTAGATGTGCTGTTGTAGAAGTTAGGAAGCTTGTCCTGAACCTACTCTAAACTTGCTATCTTTTGATTAACCTTTTTTGATCGTTGGCCAGGGTCCCGACTCTCTCGACTTCTGCATCCCCTTCCCTAACCAAGTTCCCTTTCACTGCCAGACATCTCTTATCCCATTCCTACCAGTGTGCGCTTCCTGCTCCCTGCCTTTCCCCTAGTCTGACGTGTCTTCTCCACGCTGGTGCCCAGCCTGGATGAATGCCCCCAAATCAGTCACTGTAGGGAAGAAAGGCACTGGGGGAGTACAGGCTCTAGGGGCTGCATGGCAGTGGAGGAGAGACACCTGGAGATCCAGTGTTGGGAAGTCTCAGTAGCTTCAAACTCTCCCTCCTATAAGCATGGTGTCCCCCAAAAATACTTTAAAACCCTCCTGTAGCCTCCATCATGAAACAGAGAGTGCCATTGAAGAGATTCTCTCCCTTCCTAAAATTATTTCCTCGCAATGTCACATGGTGTTAAATCATCCATCCCCAAGTTCCCATGG
The DNA here is from genome assembly GCF_000455745.1 of Alligator sinensis. Taxonomy (NCBI): domain Eukaryota; kingdom Metazoa; phylum Chordata; order Crocodylia; family Alligatoridae; genus Alligator; species Alligator sinensis. The sequence goes on from NW_005842137.1 coordinate 1,560,197, forward strand.
CTAAGTTCCTTTAAACCTTCGCACATCAGGCAGTCCAACCCCTTTAAAGTTCTCCCTTTTCCTCTCTCCTTTCTACATTGCTCTTACAGTCTTCAGCTGTTTTGCCCTCTTCTTTGCTGGCACCTTCATCCATGCAAAGCCCCAAAGATGAAACAATCTCTTTACTTTGTGTTTTAGTTTACCCTTTGCTCCTTCCAATACCTCCTTCCTTCCCCCCTGTGCCGATGGCCTTGCTAATGGAGTTTGCACAACTTCCTGTGCCAGAATAATTATTCCACATATAATTTTTGTTTGAATCCAGCTCCAGGTTCTCTAAAGTCTGACATAACATTTACAAGGCTACAGAAAAGGTGAATAAACAATGTTTGATAATAAAGCAATAAATAGTCATCAGGGAGTTTTTCAGTCATGTCGTGCCAAGGCTAATGGCCACAATGAGCAATCCAGAGTGTTAAGATTGTCCTTACTGGAAGTGCAAGTGCTGCATTCCTAATTAACATTAACACATCAGACAATTGATTCTTTTCTAAAACACGCTAATTTAGCCACGTTTTTATTTTTGAATAATTTTAGAAAAAAACTTGGTCAAACATACCTTGCCGGGATCATTTGATCTCAGCAGTATTCCTGCTCAGAGTGGGGGAGTTGGACTCAATGATCTTTCAAGGTCCCTTCCAGCCCTTAATTTCTATGGTCTGAATTTCCATGATCAAAGTCAAGCAATGCTCTTTCCATCTGTTTTGGCCCGTGTTATCTACTGTATATGTATGCTACAGAGACCTCGGAGCCACACAGAATCTCCCTCGAGCAAGGTGAATCAGAGACTTTATTCATAAAGGCATGTCATAAAAGAAAAGGATGTTACCACACAGCTAGAGCTATAATGAAATTGAATCTGACCCAGATATTACAACTTAAGCTGCTGAATGTACTTTTCATAAGCAACTGGCTTTGACACTTTTGTTACTCAATTTTTCTGCTTAATGATGCACCACTGGTGAAAGGCACGGGACAGAGAAAGCCCCGGAGACAGCAGGAGACGCATACCCCTCGATCCTGGGGCTTTTATGGGCACTGGGCCTGGTTTTTCCCATTGCAATTAAGAGTAATCAACCCTCCTGAAAATCAGGTTTGCTATGAATAATGCTAAGTGGTGCTTCCACTACGGCAAAGCAATCCCCTTCTGTCACCACCTCACGGGCATGGCTGAATCCCAGCTTTGGTGCATTAAACATAAGCAGGTGTAAGAGTCAGCGCTGTAGACCACGATTACATTTGGGCAGCACAGCAAAGCCTAGTAACCAGTCATTTAATGTGACAATCCCATGACGATGAATGCAATCCTATATGGAAACGTATTCTTAAGACCACATAAAAAGGCTATATTCAAACCTGTCCAGCTCATTAAGGTCCTGACTCCCTTTCATGCCTAAGATCAAGGTGAGCTACCTTAGTCCTTACCATGGTGGTAAGGAACATACAATAATAATTTACACTTTTCATCTTCAAAGCTTTTTACAGATATTTAGAGGATTAGTTCGTTAACAACCTTGTAAAGTGCTGTTGCAGAATGTTTTTAAATGAGAGAAAATGAAGGCAAAGAATAAGGACATCTTTTTTTTTTGTTAAATTAGACATTGAATTTGAGTGCCCAGCTTCAAATGGCTTGGGTGGAGGCTTTGATTTTCAGGAGGCCTACAAGTCCCACTGACTTCAACTCTATTCTTGGGCGCTGAGCACTTCTGGAAAAAAACAAAAAACAAACAAAAAAAGGCCCTGGGTGTCAAGGTGAGCCTCCAAAATGTGGTTACCGCTTTGGGAAAACAAGCCTGATTTTCACGACTAAGTCCAGGCCACAGTCAAAATGAAAAGTCAGGTCTGTCTCCCAACATTGTGTTTTGTTTGGTTGGGAACATTCAGGCACAAGAAACAGGCAACAGAAAAAAAGTCTTACAATATTAAAGAATGAATCCAACGCCGTGAAAAAAACCAGGCTGGTAACAAGGTTGGAAGGTGCAAGGGGATCTGCTGTGATTTGTTGTGAGATGGTACAAGGGCAGCTCTGCGGGGAACATGGACCTGCTGTTTTTAAACGGACGCAGCTTTATTTGGCACAGCACCTTGCAAACACCCTGCATCACAAGTGTCGGGTAAAGATTAAAAAAATCATCAAATGGGCCGATATTTTTTCCCCTACAC
>NW_005842137.1:1562405-1581772 GCF_000455745.1 Alligator sinensis
AGGACAGGACCCGCAGCGTGGATCTTTGCTGTTGTGCGTTCAGAAGTGGGAAGACGGTTACGTGTCTCTCCTACTCTGCTCTGCAGGGAAGGGCTTTCTGCGATGCCAGGGACCACTACCCACAGTTCTCCCATGCAGACACTGGAGCGGGCAAATGGGTCTTGGTACTGAGCTAAGTAAATAGTTTATATAGGATGTTGCAATGAAAAATCCTTAATGAGTATATTCATGATAAATGTCCAGCAAAAAAGTTTGTATTTAATGTCATGCTATGAATATGTAAAAAGGCAAGGATTTTTGTGGGTGATCTCTTTTATTGGATCAACTGAATGGCTGCGAGGGCTACAGATAAGCTTTACAGTACTCTGTGATCTGAGCAGATCCAGACACAGGCATGGGTGAACTGGGTGATTGCCTGGACGGAAAGGGGTCCCGAAAATGGTAATTTTTTTTTCCGTTGTCCAATTATTATTATCATTATCTCTGATGAAGCGGGGCTCGATGCTAAAAGTTTGCCTGGAGCTGCCAAGAGTCTAGGTACAGTACTGGACCTGAGGAAGCATACCTCGTCTTTGAAAGCTTGCCTATATCCCTCCCACAAAAATCCTTGCCTTTCACATGTTTCCTGGGTCATCAGGCTACAACACCACCCCAACACTACCATGAATAGATAAAGTAATTAAAGAAAAAAAAGGAACAGGGCAGGCTTGGCAGTAATACCTCCTGTTTTTATGAAGATATTAAATCCTTAGTTCCTGTCCCCATACACGCTTGATCATTTAGATTTCTATTAAAACAACAACGGCAACAACACCAACAGTTGCTACTACAAATCAGTAGCTTATATCATTAGGTTTACAAAATCTAGTATTAATGGAAATGTCCTCATGAATTAAAATGAGTAATTTTCATTAATTTTCATTAATATTCTAAACCTTTTCCTCTGATGCTTAACAACACACATGGGCACGTTGTGCTTTGGCATGACAGCAGAAGCGTTAAAAGGGCCTGAAGACCATATAACCAGGCAGCTAGTCCAATTTCATCAGGCTTGTTGGTTGGGATCAACTCGAAAAAGGAAGCAATCACAAATAGTACAGAGTGAAGCAGGTATTTTACATTTTTCCAATCTTACTAATCTCGAGCGTAAACTAGGTGGTCTACATAAAACCCCAAATTACTTATTTTTAAGGCGATGGCGTCCCTCTAAATCCACAAAGATGCTCCCATGCAGAATGATGCTGGGAACCATGAGTAAGCAGGAAGCGTGCAGTCAGAATGGGTGTGCGCCTGACCTAGTTCTCCGGCACATACTAATATGGGACAAGAATGTAAGCCCGATGTAATTGCATGCTTTTCAAAAGGTTTATCGGCAGCTTTAATGTCCAGGACTCTCTTTCAAAATGAAAGGAAGCAAAATGCTTAGTGATGCCTTAATGATCCCAACAGAGACAGTAAAAAGGAGCTCTCCCATGTGGCTAAGATAAATAATGAAAAACATTTCCTGTACATAGCGAAGAGCGCATGGGAAGAAGCAGTACTAAGACCAATTCTGGTTAATTTGTAGCTATATATAGGAAGGAAGAAAGCAGTGCACGTGATGGAGTCGGCTTCAGATGTAATGCCAGGGCAATGCTAGGCACAAGGGCAGTCTCCGAATATGCTACAGGGGTCCAAAGAGAGTGGGAAGGATGCGACCGTGCCCCCTCCATACTGCCCTGCAGAGCTACCTGTCCCTGTAGCTGAGAGGCAATCTAGCACATGATGGATCTGCTGTCCCCATGTGCCATGGGAAGGAGCCAGTCTCAAGCATGCGGCGTTCGTGTTAGGAGTCTCCCCGAGTCTGGCTTCAGCCCAGGGTTGTCCTTACATATTGTACCTGGTGCCGAATGGGAGAGGGCAGTGGGATTTGGCATGCCTGAAGAGTGGTGGCACGTGACACCAGCACCAACACCTTCCGCCTTCTTCTGTAGTATGGGACATGGTTAACTTCTAGGAACATCTAGGCATGTGGCGCTTGACTTTCCCTGGCACTGCAGGGGCCTGAGGTGCTGACAGCGCTGTTGATCTCTCCCGTGCACACTGTAGCCTGATAGTTTCAGTCTTTTTTTTTTTGCAGCCTGTTGGGGGTGTTTTGTGACTTGTGGCATGGGGGACAGAGTCCTTTAGACTCCCCTGGAGTTAACATCCATTGGGTGGCTCCCTGCTAGTGCAAGGAGCTGAACTTGATGTCCCAGACGGTCCTTTTCCAGTCCTGTGTGGTAGGAGCACAATCTTCTGGGATTCAGAAAGGCAAAGGCTCAAGAAGGGATATATCCATCGGCCAAAAACAAGACCCAAGGAGGACAGGGAGGAGAGGGCGAGACGCTGGCACTCCAAAACGGGGACCTGACAGCAGCAAAAAGCAAACGATGCCCCTATGCAGAATGGCAATTTTTAGGGTGCTTCAGTGAAGACCAGTGAGGTTCATGGATTAGCCAGGAGATAGCACCAAGTGTGGCTGAGCATGAGCACCACTGGCTGATTTAAGTGCCCCCATTCAGATTTCCAAGTGTTCCCAATGACTTATTGACTAGGGGAATCATAGGCAATGAAACGCTTGTCCTCCCTCGCAACACACAACCTTCCCCTCCGTTGTTCTGGTCCGTGCTTCAATCAACTGCTAACCCAACAACTACATTTTACTAGGGTTTATTTGCATGCATTGAAGCAACAGCTTTTTCCTAAAGAAAAAGGGCAATTCAGAAACGTAGCGAAGACAGGGCACCAAAACTGTGCAAGAGAAAAGGTTATATTTGCAACCTGCTGGCAGCCCGGTCTAGTTTCCCCCAAACTGTCTGTCTAAAAACGAGCACATATTGGCCATGCTTGATTCTACCCTGAGAGAGGGATTAAAATAAAATGGCTTGTCAGACAAATACATCCACAATAAGAATTTGTGCTTCATCAGATTTATCCTCTCCTTCTGTGGTTGCGGGGAGATCGTTCCAGGTGGTTGCCCAGAATACAAGCAAAATCTGATCACAACGAAGGCAAAAGGTGGTCACTCCAGAGCCCCTGCAAAGGAAGGCCAGATTGGAGACCTAGTTCTGATCTCAACCGAGTAAATGAGGAGTATTTGAACGCTGGTTAGACAAACACTTGTCTGGGATGTTTTAGACCGGGATGATCCTGCCTGGAGCAGGGGTTGGACTAGATGACCTCCTGGGGTCCCTGCCAGTCCTACTTTTCTATGAATTCCCCCAAAGCTGGTGGAGTTGCACTGGTATAAATTGAGATGAGAACCAGCTCTCCCTGGAGATTTGGCTGGTTAGGCCTAAAAGAAGTGGAGCAGGAGGCAGCAATAGTAGCACAAATTCACATGACTGCATTTGATCTCGCTCTGTAACTTGGGTATGCCTAGTGCGATAATAAAAAAATATAGCTTGAACAGATGCCGAGGGGTATTAGCAGGTGTGGGAGAAAGGGAAGCCTTCTGAGTTTCCCTTTTGATGTGCTTTTCTCATGGAGAGGATCATTAAATTGATGTCCACTCGATACACAGGACAGCTGTATTAGCAATCCGAATCTTCGCAGCAAGTTGGATTGAACCGATGAAGAGGGAAACAAGCTGCTTTCCTGTTTGTCATATATAAAAGTTGGGCAGAACGAACACCAATCTATGATATCCTTTACCCATTTGAAAGAAAAGGGAGTCCACGGTTGTGTTTGAGGCCAGTACTGTATTGCATTTATTGGAGCAGAGAGTTATTTGTCCCGCAGCAATGACACAGTAAGCAATGCAGGGAGCACATTGATTGTCTGCATGCCATAAATAAGCAGAGCTATCGTTAAACAGAGAAAACTAATCTCCTCTCGCATGTATATGGACGGCATAACTGTTATGGATTGGAAGCTCCTGTTATTAAAATGTCTGCACAAATGAGAACGTAGATGTTTCGTCTCCCACATGTGTCAGTCCTGTGTCTATCATTGCCTTATTTGTGATTTGTTATAAACACTTTATGTACAGCTATTTCCAATATTCACTATTTAAAAAAAAAAATGCTGCTGCTTTTCAAAACTTTAAAAACCACGCAGGTGCATGAGACCGGCTTGTGTCTTCTGCAGTTTGCCCGGCACCTAACACAGCCCTGTCCGTGTCTAGACTCGTTCTGGACGCTGCACGTTCACCAGTTGTACAGTAATCTCCCCATCATGCTTTGCTTCACAATTTTAAACCGATAAATGGTTCTCTAATTGTGACTCAGGGAAGCGTTTTGAAGGAAGTTAATTTGCTTTCTGAAATATAATGGCTGTAGCTCCAGCTATTACAGTTTGCTGTAAAAGCCGGAGTTTTTAAAAGTTAGGATTTCCTAACACTAACTAACTCTTCAAAGTCTTAAACCCTAAGGAAATATGAAACACGGGCTCACTTCTCCATAGGGGAGGGCCCCCATCACTGGGTTACGTTTGGATCCCGGCTGAGCTGGGCCTCCCATCTCCTGCATGCGAGCTCTAACCAGTAATGGTACTGGGGACATGGTGGGCTTCCCCTCACCTGGCTGCAATGCAAGTCCATGGCTTTGTGTGAAGGGGGTCAGGTAGGGCATCCTGCCTGAACAGAAGTGCCTATTTCAGACAAAATTTAAGACATGCACCTGTGGGTTTCCTATGCGTGGGTCCCTGCATCCCTCACCGCGTTGCAGCATCTGTGCTGAATCCCAACCCCAAGGTGCTCAAGTCACTCCGTTCAAGGCATCGGGATTTAGCAATAGCACAACTCAGGTGCCTCTCGCAGAGCCCCGCACCGGTCCATTTTTAGGAGGTCAGCCCTTGGTACCCCCCACTCCTGCCCAGGCTGCCGAAACTCCTACATACACCTCTGGGATTTAGGACATCCAACTGGGGTTTTTGAATTACACCCGTGGGCACATGTGCCTGTATTTTATACAAGATGATTCACAGCATTGCCTCAACTAGGTCCCTTTTCAAGTCTGGGCCCAGGTGTCTAAGATGTGGGTGCTGCAGTGAGTAATTTGGAAATGCCCAAGCCACTGGTAAATCCGGCCCCACAACAAGCAAAGGGAAGCAGCTCAAGTATAATTTAACATTGCTGTGCCTTCTTTGGTATCGTTTTGTGTTACATGCTAGATGGCACATGCCAGGTTGTTTCTGCTACAGCTGCAAGCACAACCAAGTGTTATATTTAAAGGAAGCATTTTTACAATATAGAGCAGCCGACACGTTGCAAAGTGGCTCTCGTCTGTTCTGCAAGAGCTCCATCAATGTACAGCGGATTCATTTTTCCATCTGTGTTAGAATTACAGATGGAAAAAATGTCCACCCGGTCTGATGCAATTCATCAGCAAGTCCCAAAAACTCTGGCAGCAGAATTTCCACTTTAAAGTCTGATGAAATGCCTGATTGTTTTAGCCTATTCTGTGCATAGTGCTTTACTGTTAGCAACGTTTATAACATTACTCATTTATTCGAGTCCGAACAGAAATCCACTGTTTCTACAAATGTAACTTGAAGCTACAGTCTGGAATACAGTCTTTCTGGTTTAACATTGCACATCTCCACCTTGATTGCAAGTCCAGGCTTTGCCAATTTAATCTCTAACATTTTTAAAAACCAGCTTGCCCACAGATAGTCGGATAGTTCACGTACAAAACTTTAGTTGCTGTTAATGGGAGGTGCCGTCATCAAGATGTGACACACAGATCCCCAAGAACAGATGGGTTATTTCTTGCTAACACATGCTTGTGCAGCAAATGAAAGCACAGGGTTTTTGAACCCGAAAGCTTGCTTAATAACTATTCTCCAACCATTGGGGTTGGTCTAATAAAAGATATCAAATTCACCCAAGGAACCTTGCCTGCCTATGTCCTTAGACCAACATGGCTACACCCCAAACCCATGCAACCTAATGGGCATTTATTTAATTTTAGAACGTGTTCTACTTTCTCACTCGCTCTAATCTTTTCCAAAAAGAAACAGATCACACCAGAATGGATATTGCCCAACTGGAATAGGTCACAGCTCATTTAGGTGTCAGATAATGGACTTACTGAAAACCTCAGAGGAAGGCAAACTTCTTCCCTATTGCTTCAGGCTAACATCTTGCCAGAGACACTTTCCTCTCCAAAACAGCTAAGAACGATGACCTCCTGGCATCCCTCCCAACCCGAATTTTCTATGAATATTCCTAGTGATGGGGAGTGAAGTCTGTTTCCACTGCTGAAGTTATTTGGCTTATCAGTCCATTGACAAATGCTCGCTCTCACATCTAGCCCTCATACATAACATCTAAATATTACAGTAACAGGAGCTTCACAAATGCTTGCAAGGACTAGGCAAGTGTATTCAGCCAACACTTTAAATACAGTTGACCTTATCACTTTTAAAAGACCATGCCTCCTTTCCAGGCAGAAGGGCAAAGGGTACATTAGTGGGGTCATCTAGGAGAGAAGGCCGATGAAAGATGAGCCGCTCCAAATATAAGACCTTCTGTCTGCCTCTAGGGACAGGAAAATAAATGTTGCCCTCCTTAGTATACATGCTGCCGTGGTATAAATGAGTATAAATGCGTATTGATTTAAGCTCGGGGACTTTTATGGGTGCTATTATGCTTTATCTGTACTAGACGAACTGACCCGACCTGACAAAGGAGCAGAAGAGACAATAAGCAGCGTGCCGTCCTGGGTCCCTGCCCCATCCATTTACAACAGACCTATTCATACAGGCCCATAGCAAGAGAGCAAGTTACACTTTCATGCAGTTTAAAAACAACACTGCATCTCCAACTCTCTGCTTTACCGACTATTCATGCTTCTGCTTTTATTTCAGTCGATCCCCACAGCTTCAGCTACACGACAGAGAATTAGACTGTAAACTCTCCTTACAGGCATTTTGTGGAAAGCATCAAAAATGGCTATTTCTGACCAGGCTTAGGCCAGATCCGGTCCAACAGCAGCATTTCAAAGTGTTAAATAATAGGAAGTTATCCACTTTCTCAGCTGGAGCTCTGGAGCACCCATTGCAACCCCCCCGGTTTGAGAGACAAATACAAAAGACCCCACTACTTACGGTCGGTTCATATGTTCGTAGAGTTGTGCTCACGCCGCAATCCTGAAATAATAACGGGAGAAAGCCAAGTCACAGAGACACTTCGGAGTTTAAACTGTTTATGCTGCAGCTGTCCCTCCGCCCCCAAGACCCAGATGTCTGATTCACGTAAATATTTCAACTTAAAAGTCCTCTGCCAGCATGTCCAGGAGACAGCGGACGCTGCTGTTTGCATATGCAAGGCTGTATGCAAACCCCCCTCCAGCATTATTTCAAATTGTGATGTATTCCAATAGCTTTCTGCTGCCTTTTTCTTTTCGTAGGACCCTGTTAGGAAAGATGCAGCTTTATTTCCCTCTTACAAATACAAATTTCCCACATTAAGGAACTGCGGGATAAATTTCCAAAGGCCTGAATTATAGGGCCATGTGCAAAAACACAGGACGGTGTTCGTTTTCATTTATTGCAACAGATTTTGGATCAGGGACTTAATCTCCACATGCTGTTACTGGGATATTAGGCATTTTCATGCACAAATGACCTTTTAGGCACTCGGTTGACAATCTGCAGCGTCGTGGGATTGGACTGATGTAGTTGTGATGGACCAGGAAATATATGAGAAAGAAAAAATGTTTTGAAGGGGGTGATATCATGTATTGAACTGACGACTGTGTAGTTGGAGGAGAGATTTGCTAAGCTTCCAGGCACAAAATGGATCAAGAACTGAGGAAGGGCATTTTGTATCCAAAAGCATGTCTATCTCTTCCAACTGTACTGCTGGTCCAGTTAAAGATATCGTATTACCACAAACCCATTGCTTCTTTCAGTCTCCATATGCTAATACTGTACATTTGATTTAAGTGCATAACCTCGGGACTGAAAAAGGGTATGCACTTACTGAAATTTAATATAAGCGATGCACAAACTTCACAAGCCTGGAGTATTAAGAGGTCTGAAATGACAAGCACCTGCCGATTTCAAGGCTCTTAAGACAAGGTTCCTTGGGTGAATTTGATATCTTTTATTAGACCAACCCAAATGGTTGGAGAATAGTTATTAAGCAAGCTTTCGGGTTCAAAAACCCTTCGTCAAGGCTCTTAAGAGTCACTTTCAGGGCTGCTGTCACTCAGGGAAATGAGGTATTGCACTTATCTGGTGCCGCTGGGCCCAAATTCACACACACAACGGCAGCACTCACATGCAGCACTGCAGAGGTATAACTGCATGATACTGCAAATGAGACCCTTAATCAATAGATGCTTAGATGCTTTCCTATATGATGCATGCTCGGATGGCTCAGAAATAGCCAAATGCAAATGTCATTCCAGCAAACAGAACTTTTACTACTAAGTACATTTGCTTTTCAGTATAAATATGACAAAGTTGGGGGAGACATGTGAAAGAGCCTTTATTCTCATTCATTTCAACCATCCAGAGCTAGACAGCTCGGTCAGTTTTAATTCTGAATACAGCACTAAACAGACATTAGGTAAGATTCCTCTGCTTTTAATTGCTTCTCTTAACACACACAAAACCAAGCTGTCATGAGAGGCTGTGGCCAAACAGGGAGTGAGGACACATCTGGTTGTTGGTTAGCTTTTATTGAACAAGCAGTGCAAGGGAGCTCGTTAATCAGAAGTGCCAACAAAAGGGAAAAAAGGGAACAATAGAAGTGGAGAGCAGCCAGCGGCTGCGGTGGGGGGCGGGTAGGTGAGGGGTGATGCAATGTGGGATCTTTGGAGGACTGATTCAACTCATGTCACAGAAAGCTTGGCATGTCCACATGTTAATAGTGAACTGGATCTCAGTGAACCAGTTTAAAATAGTATTTGATTTTCCAGGTACACGTTTGAACCACTCCAGATTTTCCAGGTACACGTTTGAACCACTCCAAGCTGTTTTGAACTGGTTTAAATTGGCTGCTCTCTGTCTGCTTCAGGTTTAAACTGCATTTTTACTGTTCTAAGTGCCATAGGCGTCCATGCCCTGAGTTCACGAAGTGCATGAGACAGCCTTCTCCCATCCCAAAGTGTGCACCAGGGGCCAGATCGTATGTCGCTTACCCAATTAGCACTTCTGTAGCCTCAGAGCTGCTATTTTTGGCACTCGCACGCAGTTTGCAACCCTATGCTGAGCACAGTGCGGACACACAAGCTCCCGCAAGACTCCTGAGCATGCGTCTTGGAGCTGTTTTCTGGCCGGGCGGTTATGCGGTGCCGCACACTCACCCGGCTACATACGCAAGTCCTGAAATTGTAGCCAGGCAAAAACCCCATGACTAGCATGTGTTAGATGCTACAGAAGAAGGGGCCCTTCCATGGTTTACCTCAAGAGCCTCATGGTCAGGGCTCTCATTTAGGTCCTAGACCCCCCCCGCCAATGGACTTAAACGTAATATCTTCTTCCCAGTGCAGAGCTTGAACCATACAGCCAGAGCTCAGACATGTCCAAGGCCCTGGGGAAATATGTGGGGCCAAGGAGAGCACAAGCTGGAGACTGACTCAGGTCCAGCCTGGACCCTTACTCAAGGGACAGAAGCTCCCCATTTTCTCCGGTGACTATTAAATGCAAGGCTCAGTGGCTCAGCTATATGAGGAGGGCTGGAGAAGGGACAGAATAATGCTTGACCTGTGACCCGGGAGTCAGAGCAGCACCTTGGGAAGCAGGAGAGAAGTGTGCTGCCGTGACTAATTTGGAAATGCCCAAGCCACTAGTAGATCCGGCCCCACAACAAGCCAAGGGAAGCAGCTCAAGTATACTTTAACATTGCTGTGCCTTCTTTGGTATCGTTTTGTGTTACATGCTAGATGGCACATGCTAGGTTGTTTGTGCTACAGCTGCAAGCACAACCAGGTGTTATATGTAAAAGAAGCACTTTTACAATATAGAGCAGCCGACACGTTGCAAAGTGGCTCTCGTCTGTTCTGCAAGAGCTCCGTCAGTCTACAGCGGATTCATTTTTCCGTCTGTGTTAGAATTACAGATGGAAAAAATGTCCACCTGGACTGATACAATTCATCAGGGAGCTGAGAACTGAGGTCTCCCACTTCTTGGGAGCCTTAACTAGTAGGCTACTGGGTGAAAATATTAGGGAGCCCTCACCCTCATTCGCCTACAGGTCATTTCCAGCAGGTATGCATCTCACCGAAGAGTGAAAAGTCCCACTTACATAGCTGGGAAAGTGCCGTTTGGCTCCGTAAAGTGAAACAGGATCTGAACCTTTAGATGGGAAGAGTTAAAACCCTGTAAATTTACACCCTAACTTACTAAATAGTAACTCCCCTTTGTGGACAAACCCTCAAGGAAACCCAGAACTGATGCACCGACAACACATTAAAATATTAACATTGATTTTCTTGCATTTGTTACATAAGACACTAATTAAAGAACTTTTTTTTTTAAGTTGTGACTTATTTTTGGTTTCCCAAAACCTCTGCAAAATACAGATTCAGCTCTCAATAGTTACTTACCTAGGCTCTTATTCTAAAAAGGCTACAAACAATTTAAAACTCCACCTTCTCTCTCTGGAAGGAATCCCAAGGACTAAATGCTAACTCATTCCACCCAGCTCATCTGCTACCGTGTTAACTGCCTCTGTTTTTTTAACCAGTGACATGACAGTAACTAAAACCAAAAGTGCAAAGTAGTTGCATCAAGTTAGTGCACCTATTAACTGCAGAAAATCCCTTCTCAGAATTGAGCATAGTCAGCTCCTAAGAAAAGCAGGGAAATTACATACTGTTTACATGAAATGCTGTTTCAGTCAAAAGCTTCCTAGCTTGAAACACGTGCAGAACATCTAGGCTGCAAAGAGGAAGCTGTGTTTCAACACATGGGGATATACCTGAGCTAGCCCTAATCTAGTTAGCTGGTACTGTCAGCACTGAGGATGAAATGACATGTGCTACCTGCCAAAGTCCTTAACTTGCACTTCAGCTGGCCTATATAACCTGTGCTATGGCATATGGATTGTAATTATTGTCTGTGCTGGCTAGATTCAAGCTTTCTTAGATACCCAGCCTGCAATTCCACCTTCTGATTACAGTGTACTCGCTACCTTCCTGCTGAGAAGTGGGAAACTTGGTACACGGAAGAATCATGGAGTTACTCAAGGGGTGTGTGCCTTCTAGGAATGACCTACTGAGCGGTCCGAGTCCTTCTTGGCACAGATGATCTAGCTCAGTGACAGCTGCACAGAGGAAAACCAAAGGTAAATTCCTTTTTTAAAAAACCCCCAGGGTAGCAAGGGCGAACGGAGCAAGTGTGACCTTGTTTACATGGTGTGACTAAGAGTTTTAGTTAGCACAGTGACAGCTCCTCCAGGGAAACATGGTTTTTATCTTTTTGAGACCAGCACCTTGGCTGGGGTAAATCTTCCTACTGCCAATCAAAGGCCCCGCACCACTTTCACACCACTCGTGAACAAAGTGTTTACAACAGCCAAGTCTCTCGCTCCTGTTTTCATAATCACTAAAGTTTACCCGAGTTCGTGGGCCGGACCCCTCCTGTTCTGTTTACAAGGCTGGACGAACATTTTGTGCAAATGGATAAATATTGTGCTTTCTAAGAATATTTCAATTCTATGAATCCTGTTCCCCCTCAGATAAATATTTGGTGCGTGCAATGGGTTTCAACCACAATCCACAGGGGAAATGCATCCAGATTTTGTGGAAATCCACAAAGACCGAGAAACCTGCCAAAACACACAAAGCTGACACCTACTCCAACATTATAAATAGGCGCTTGTGTGAAGTGCATGCATGTGGGTGCCAGGATGGTTTTGTAATACTCTTGCTCTTGAAATCTGAAAAGTTGCTAAACTCAAGTGCACTCTGGAAGACAAAACAGTCCATTCACGCTCATTTTCAGTTTGTTTGGCTTGGCAAGCGTTCCCAGGTTGTCCAGGCTTTAGTTGAAATGAGGGTCTGTTATGTGAGTGGTTACCTCAAGGGGGCATGACAAAAGGAAAATCTGGGATTTTTAGGAAACCAGGAGCTGCAAAACAGCTTTCCTCCAAAGAAAAACAGCACCGTTCTGCTCAATAATGGAGTGAGTTCACATCTAAGCTGTGACGCCTATTTTCATGGACAAGATTATCTCACTCAGGAGCCTGGATGGCTCAGACAAGTAGAAACAGACACAGAAAACCTCTTTATTCTTAAATTTGAGGGTTTAATCCAATCGAGGCTGGAAGTGACCAAAAGCTGTTGACATCTCATGGCTGTTTTGTGACCATGGACTTGATGTGCTTAGTACAGCTCACAATAGGATATGTGTCCACCTCGCAAAACCCACCGCCACTAGCCAACCTATTTATCAGCGGGCAAACCAAGGCCTAAATGGACACAAAATCCATCAATCCTCTCACCACTAGCACAGGGTGGCCTTTTTTCACCCAGAGCCTGTACTGTAGGGGAGGTGGTAGATTAGTAGATTCATAGATGTTAGATGCTTATAAGATCATCGGGTCCAGCCCCCTGCACTAGGGGCAGGAAAGACCACTGGGACCAGATGACCCCGGCAAGGTGGGCATCGAGACGCTTTTTGAAGATCACCAGGGTGGGTGACTGTGGTACCTCTGGGGGGAGCCTGTTCCAGACCATCGGCACTCGACGTGTAAAGAAGTTTTTCCTTATGTCCAATGTGAAGTGATCTTCAAGCAGCTTGTGCCCACTGTTTCTTGTCTTCCCCTGGGCTGCCTTGGTGAACAGATGCTCCCCCAGGCCCTGATGTGTGCCTCTGATATACTTAAAGGCTACTACAAAGTCCCCTCTAAGTCTTCTCTTCCCCAGGCTGAACAGTCCCAAGTCTTTCAGCATCTCCTCGTATGACCTGCTTGCCAGCCCTCTAATCATGTGCGTGGCCCTCCTTCGGACTCTCTCGAGCCTCTCCACGTCCTTTCTGAAGTGCAGCGCCCTGAGCTGGATGCAATATTCCAGCTGTGGTCTCACCAACGCCAAGTAGAGCAGGAGGATGGCATCCTTAGCCTTACTCGAGATGTATCGGTAGATGCATGCCAGTGTTTGATTAGCTCTGCCAGCTATGGTATTGCATTGGAGGCTCATGTTCATTCTGTGGTCTATCACAACCCCCAGGTCTCATTCAGTTGTGGTGTTGGCAAGTGTACTACTATCTGTAAGTGTGTTGTGGATTAATTCTCCCCAGATGGAGCACTTTACATTTCTCCGTATTAAATGTCATCAGGTTGAGATCCACCCACCTTGTGAGCCTGTCTAGGTCAGCGTGTGTTGCCAGCCTGTCTTCAAGCATGACCACGCTCCCCCATAATCTGGTGTCATCCGCAAACTTTGCCAGTTCGCTTTTAATACCTGAATCCAAATAATTGATGAACATGTTGAAAAGCACTGGTCCAAATATTAAACCCTGAAGGACACCACTGGTCACCTTCCTCCATGCTGATTCAGTTATGTTTATCAATGCTTTCTGGGTCCTACCTCCGAGCCAGTTACTTAGCCACCAGACTGTAAAGTAGTCGAGGCCGCATTTTCCCAATTTTATCATGAGGACATCATGGGAGATTAGGTTGAAGTCCAAGTATACGACACCAACCTCATTTCCCCCATTCAGGTGGTGAGTTACCTGATCATAGAAGGAAGTGAGATTGGTCAGGCATGACCTGCCCATAATGAAGTCATGTTGGCTGTCCTTTAGAGGAAGCCATGGGGGCTGCCTTCTGTTAGCTTATCGATAATGGATTCACTGATAATTTTTTTCCAGGATTTTACCAGGGAGTGAGGGAGCTGGTGCAGCAAATGCCAAGGTGCCACCTGTTTTGTTGATAAGGCTGGATTGCTGAATGGCAAGTCTCAAATGTGCCTTCCCGAAGCACTGAATTACCAAGCCATTTTTAAAATGGTAATTTCTAATCCTATTGGAGATGGCTGGCATTCAAACGAAAGGTAACATCAAGTGGCCCAGGGCCTCATGGCAAGAGGTAGAACGTAATTTATTCCCTGCATTAATGATGTTTTGAGCTTGCGAGAACTTAACAGCCGCATCCCATTAACTTCAAAGCTGTTTTCCTGGAAATGGCTTGAAACAAGAGTTTCAAACCACTTTGGAAGAGCTTAAAGTTAGCGCATGGCCAGGTGTATCAGAACCAGCTTCACAAACTGCGGTGCGGAGGGTAGTGGTGGAATCGAACACAGCTTTGGCAAATGTTTTCACAGGCCTCTACTGGAGTGGGTGGCATATAAACCTAATAAATAAATATGTGCTTGTATTGATTTAGTTTTGGCATATGGGCTTGCAAGCTTATTAGGTGGAGCTTTTAAGTGATCCTCCACTCCCATTGGCTTTAAACAGCAGATGGTAGCTACTATCTATCTACCTGCACGTGGCCAGTGTGGAATAAAAGAAAGGTGGAAACACTAATAAAATGTGAGAGATTGCTGGGAGGTCCAAGAATAACAGAAGTGAGTTAAATGATAGACAAGCCATAGCAAGTTCCCAAACCCTTTATGCTGATGTCGTTGACCAGAAAATATAAATCCTCAAGTGACAAAAGAAACGCACACTTCTCACTTCTGAGGAGCTGTTGAAGCCGAGGCAGGCTGTTTCCCAATCTGTGTACTTTCATAAAGTCTCAAAAGACATAAACGCAGATTGCAGCAAAGCCCTTTTCTCAGACTCCCCTCAGCTAGGTGAGACTCAACATGTCTACAGAAATGGTACCAAACACGGCAAGAAACCTAGGGAAGACCAAATTCACAAACAGATTGGCTAAAAGAAAACTCTTGCTCGATCCCCATCTCAAAATACAGTTTTCAAGCCCAGGGAATGGAGGTTAATGCAGTACATAAATCAGTAAGATGCAAGGAAATTAGACCCGCGGTCTTCCAAGGTGGAACAGGGTCAAGGTTTCTAGCTCTTCTCATAGCCTCCCACTTTTTAAGAATTATTTTTATAATGGTTTCGACTAATATGTTTATGCCCACAGGGAGGATAATTTCTCCCTAGAAAATGGTTCCAAACTATTAACAAATTTAAAAAAATCCCACAGTGCATTAACATTCATGTGGAGCAAACACCACTGCATTGCTAACACCTGCCTCTCATCCTGGCTGAATTTCTACCAGTACCAGAAATATGGGCTGCTCTGGGGCCTCAGGTTGTTCCAAGCAGATGTATTTAAGCCTTTATTAGTGAATGTTAAAAATCATAGTTATTTACATTGCTTTGTAGAGTTGAAAGAGAATATAGGACCTACATGGTAGCTAGAGGGGTACATATTAGTATATGTGTACACAGTCTAAGACATGCAGTTATTACACTCTGGGGTATTTCTACTGAAGTTAAAGGGGTTTTTACAGAGCTTGGAGTTGCTGCCAGCAGAGAAGATATAAGCTTTTATGCCAGGCGTGCCCATGTATTTTAAACCTCAAACAAACTGAAAATGTCAGCTTGGGAATGGATTGGAAAAAGATTGGGAAGAACTGATTTTTCTAAATATATGAAACAAGTAGTTGTCCATTGAGTTGGTTTTATTCTTTTAATGCATAGTAGCAGGAGTGAAACAATGTTATTGAGAGTAAGCGCTTACCCTAACTCTGTGTAAACACAGCTTACTAACACAGGAACAGCCGGGCTAAGCTTTTTCTGGTGCTGATTAAATAAAGTTTCTTGCCGTATTTTGGTGAAGGTTTTTCTCTCTCTAACACAGGGGCGGGCAATTATTTTGGGCAGAGGGCCGCTTACTGAGTTTCAGCAAGCCATCGAGGGCTACAGGACAGGCAGCCCAGGGCAGATTAATATTAATTTTCTAAATTGTTTAGGGGCTCCGCAGGCCGGATAGAATGGCTTGGCGGGCTGCATCCGGCCCATGGGCCGCATTTTGCCCACCCCTGCTCTAACATCAGTTGAAACTGGCAATTCCTAATCATTTCACATCATGCAGTTAGTTTGAAAGATGCTATGCACTTAACATACTCAAATGACTAATATTTGTTACAACACAAGGATTAGGTAACACGTTGGGACTGGCGCTGGGTTATGCAGTTAAGAGAGTTATGCCCTTGTCTGATATCGTGGAGTATCCCAGTTCTTAAAGTTATACCAAAGGACCAGCACAGCCTTGTAGAGACACTTGTCTCTGTTTAAGCCTCACTTAATTACAGCTTAGCTACAATCTGTGCCTGATCATTTTTAGAAACCCCTGCAATGGGTGGATACAGTGCAAAACAGCAGTGTCCTCACAGCCTTTGGCACACATTTTAACTAAGGTCTCATATCAACCCATGCTCCTAACTCTAAATGTGATTCATCTATGCCAGTGGGGGCCAACCTTCTTGTGCCACAAATTAGCCCCATGCCCTCCCCCAGTGCCACTCTGATCCCTTCCCCTTACTTGATCTGCTGCTTTGCTTTCTACTCCATGCCCTGTGTCCCCTGCCCTATCTGCCCCCCTGTTGCCTGTCTGCCCCAGTCTGCTGCATGCCACACACAGAGGCAGTGGTACCACTGGTGGCACTCGAGTCCACCACAAGTTGGTCAACCAGACCTACCAATGCCTGGAGGACTCCAGGCTTCCCCACAGCTGGCCCAGTGTCTGCTATAACAGTTTCTCAACCTGTGGGTCGCAACCCAAAAGTGGGTGGCAAGAATATATGAAAGGGCTGTGAACAAACTTAAAAAAATTATTCTCCTTTGAAGGAGAAAAATGTGGGTAACCATTTTCCATTGCAGGCTGGCAGAGGGGCACTGGGTCAGGACTGGCCATCGATGTTTACAAATGGGTCCTGGTAGAAAAAAGGTTGAGAACCGCTGAGCTATAATAGTACAGTTCCCAACAGCGAGTTCAGCCTGAATCATTTCTGGATTTACATTATCAGCTGCTGGCAGAAAGGGCTTTAAGGGGAAGACGCTGGCAGGAGGAAGAGGCCACTGGACAGGTTGCCCATCACCAGGGATCCTGGTTGCTCTGATAAAAAAAAATCCCCAATTTTTGGATTTAAAAAACTAACCCCAAATCCATATTTTTTCCTAATCAAAATGAAACACCACTGTATATGAAAGGGACCTGGGGGTAATAATAGACCACAGTGTGAATATGAGCCGGCAGTGCAATGCTGTAGCCAGGAGGGCAAATAATACTCTAGTGTGCATCAATTGATGCATCTCCAGCAAAACCAAGGAGGTGATTCTTCTGCTCTACTTAGCATTGGCGAGACCACAGCTGGAGTACTGCGTCCAGTTCTGGGCACTGCATTTTAACGAGGACATGGACAAACTCATGAATGACACTTGCCCTTGGAGGTTGGGGGAGGTGGCAAGCGGTGACTGCCTGCAAGTGTCACTGGCAGCGTCAGCAGTGCTTCTCTCAGGGGGTGCACTGCCAGTTTCAGGGGGTGCATGTGCCCCCGTGTGCACCCCCTACGTGTCGCTGATGGACAAGCTTGAGAGAGTCCAGAGAAGAGCCACCTGTATGATCAGAGCCTTACATGGCAAGTCATACGAGGAAAGGCTGAGGGACCTGGGACTCTTCAGCCTGAAGAAAAGAAGGCTGAGAGGGGACCTGGTATCAGCTTACCGCTACACTAGGGGAGTACATCAGGGGCTTGGTGAGCAACTGTTCCCCAGGGCACCCGAGGGGAAAACTAGGAGTAATGGCTACAAACTCCAGAAGATTGATTCAGACTCAACATTAGGAAGAACTTCTTCACAGTCAGGGTGTCCAGACTGTGGAATAAGCTCCCTCCAGAGGTGGTGCAATCACCTACCCTGGAAATCTTCAAGAGGAGACTAGACAGTCACCTTGCTGGGGTCACCTGACCTCCAGTTATCTTTCCTGCTTGGTGCAGGGGGGCTGGACCCGATGATCTTCTGACGTCTCTTCCAGCCCCGTGCAAACTATGAATCTATATCTTCTTGGCCTCTTGAAGGTTCGGATCAAGCATAATGGCTTCTTAATCTGGCAGGGGAAACACCATGTATCTGTGTCCCGTCTCTTCCAGCCCCGTGCAAACTATGAATCTATATCTTCTTGGCCTCTTGAAGGTTCGGATCAAGCATAATGGCTTCTTAATCTGGCAGGGGAAACACCATGTATCTGTGTCCATGAAGCAGGGGTTTAGGTTGTAGCCGTGTTGGTCTAAGGACACAGGCAGACAAGGTTCCTTGGGTGAATTTGATATCTTTTATTAGACCAACCCAAATGGTTGGAGAATAGTTATTAAGCAAGCTCTTGCACACACCAACTACTGCAGCTTCCTTAGCCTGACGAAGGGTTTTTGAACCCGAAAGCTTGCTTAATAACTATTCTCCAACCATTTGGGTTGGTCTAATAAAAGGGATCAAATTCACCCAAGGAACCTTGTCTGCCTGTGTCCATGAAGGCAGTTTTCCTGAACCGCCTGGCAGGAGAATGGCCCTCTTGGCTGGTTCAGTACCCGCCGAGGTGCAGCAGCTTTAAGCCCAATTTATGGAAACGGGAGTCTCCTCCTTCGCTTGCTCCGAGAGGCTTGTGGCTGGGGGCAAGCAAAACTCTGGGGCATCCGAACCCCATGCCTTCGGGCTTGGGCCTGCACGTAGGATGCCCGCCAACGGTTTTGGAAACATCTGACGTCCCAGGTGCGGGTGGAGGATGTTTGCCACTTCTGGTTCTGGACTCTCCGATGTGGAATTAGTTTTGGCCTTGGATACAAATTAAATAAATAAAACACACACACACACATGCACACACTTATATACATATATATGCAGACATACATACTTATATACATATACATACATACACACACATATACATATACACGTGTATATACACACACACATATATATGTGCACACATATACGCGTGTATATATACACACACATACATACTTTTATATACATACATATACACATGCACACACATATACATATATATACACAGACATACAGACTTATATACATATACATACACACACACTATATATATACGCACACCTTTATATAGATATGTATATATACACACACACACATACATACATACTTGTATACATATATATGTACACACACATATATATGCACACTTATATACATATACACACATACTTATATACACACACATACATGTACATACGTATATTCATCTAGATATGCACACACATACTTATATACATGTATATATGCACGCACATTTATGCGTGCATAAATAGACACACACACGCAAATATTAGTGGTGTTTCATTTTAATCATGGAAAAAAGTGGATGTGGGGTTACTTCTTTTAATCTGAAACCGGGGGATTTCTCTTCCTGGCTGCCAGGCGGGCCGACCCCGGACGCTGCCCCCGCCCCAAGGGCTGGCGCGCTCCCC
>NW_005842137.1:1581925-1605444 GCF_000455745.1 Alligator sinensis
CCGCCCGCCCGCAGCCTCCCCCGGGCCCCCCCAGCCCTCCGCTCCGCTCCGCTCCGCTCCGCCGGGCGCACGCTCGGGTCCGTGCCAGGCATGGCCAGGGCGAGGCGAAATCCTCTTCCCAGGCTGAAAGTCTCCCAGAGATCATCCCTGAAAAGCAGAGCTCCCCTGCGCTTAGCCTGAGCCCCCAGAGCCGGGTCGGGAAAGGCCATCCACGCGGAGCCATGAGAAATAAGGAAATAAAACGATACCCAAAGAGAGGCGGGCGGGCGGGGAGGGAGGGAAGAAGACATCTGCAAAGGGAGAACTGTTTTTTCTTCCCTTGCAACAAACTCTGCCATCAGGCAAAGTATCTGCTCCCCCCACCCTCCGCAGGTAGACCTTGCAGTTGATCCAGGGGGAGAAAAATAAACCATGAAGCGCTTTTTTCTGAAAATAAGTGGTATAAGATATATACCGCTAATTCCTTTCACTTTTATTTTTCCTGTAGTTTGTTGCTCAGAGTGAATCTGAAACATACTATAAAGAGGGAGTTAAGAGTTCAACCCTGGACTGTCTCCTAAAAAAGTTCATATATTTTTTCACAGCAATTGTTGCTTCTTTTTCCAAAGAAAAAGCTGGCATGAATCAGTGATGATGTCCCTACCGATAAAGCCAACCGCAGTAGAACTTTTGCTGGAAAAAAAACTTCATAGATGAATTTTGGAACGAGCCAATGAACAATTCAGTCATTTTTGGAAGGCTTCCTTTTTAGCTTGACCAGATTAAGGCAACGAGCTAAAGACCTATGCACCTATGTAGACTATCAGTCTTCCCACTTCGCAAGTCACAGCCATGCTACAAAGCCAACTCTTGTGTGTGTCCTAGTGAAAATGTAAACCATTGCTCTCTTCTAATGAACACTATTCAAAATGCTGAGCCCAGGAGAGATGGGCAGAGCACGTACAATATTCACATTGCTGGTGGCTCTTGCATGATGCTCCATTTACTTTAGCTGAAACCAGGCTTTGATCTCAGGCACGGGCTTCATAGGTGCAATATATGTCGTCTGTGTTTCAGGGGTGTATTTGGTTAGCCGTGTTGGTCTGAGACAAAAGGAAATGCAAAACTCCAGAACTCTTGGTTCAGAGATGATACCTTTTATTAGATCGACTAAGAAATCACAATATCTATCTATCTATCTATCTATCTCTTTTTTTGTTGTTACGATTTATTAGACCAACTAAGAAATCACATCATCTCTGAACCAAGAGTTCTGCATTTCATAGATACTGTCCTGAAGAAATGTATGTGGTTTTCCACAACCCTGGGGAGGATGCAGCAGCACGAGTTTCAGCAGAGTCTATCAACAACACGATGTTCCTGGGGTCCCCAGTGGGCTTGTCCCACAAGAGCAAGTGCATGCACAACAAAGCCCAGACTGTTTCATGTGCACTGCTGTTGTTACCTGTACTAGCTAGAAAAAAAAGCTAGCTCCGGTATATGTTGGTACATGCTACGCCTTCGTTCTGCTGTGCAGACTTACCTGCTTGCATGAGTTCTTCGTTGGAAATGGGAGTAGTTGTTGCTTCACATGAGTGCAGCGGGGATAGGTCTGAGATAGAGAGTGATGTGTTCAGAGATTTTGATGACAGGTAAGTGTGTAGGGCAGGAACTTCCATTTATGCTGCAATCACTAAGGAGGCAACTTTACACAAATAGTAATAGAAGCGCTCATCATTATAGTATCGAAGCATATCAACCATTAGCAGAATTTATCTTCCCAGCACTGTTAAATTCCCAGGAAAGTGCTTTCCTTAATTTTTGTGGCTAGAGAACTGAGGGACAAGGGTGAGTGAACTGATCACAGAGGAAGCTTGCAGCTGGCATGGGAACTGCACTAGCATCTCTTGAACTTGCATCTCTGGAGGATTAGACTCATGCCCTGCCCACGTCATGACGTCTCCTAGATGTAGGAGTAGGTACAGCCCCGTTCCCTGGAAATGCTCCACAAAGATCAGTTCTTCCGTGTCTGGGGTGCAAGCATGGTGGCTGTGTTTAGGAGAGGAGCTGAAGCACCCCCCCGCCCAATCCTGTTGGAAAGTGTAGGGCGAAAGGAAGTAGGTAATGTAATATTATCCAAGGATGACTTCTGTTTGGTACACCCGATAAAATCCTATACCACGCTGCCCTGGTAGAAAATGAAAGGGAATCTTAACCATCACCTGTGGTTAGCACTTCAGCTTTATGCCTTAGCGTCAAAGTGGTACTTCCAGGAACACAAAGCTCTTTATACCATCATGTTGGGGAACTGGTTGCAGTTTTGACGCAGAAGGATGAACACCCTGACCTGAGTCATCAACACAACTTCCTGCAATGGGCTTTCCCTCAGCACTGCCTTCAAACTACCAATCAGACTGGAACTTCTTGTAAATGGATAATGCTACTATCTGTGCTTTGCTCCAAATCCATACTCTTGACAGGCAGCCATTGGCTGCACATGTGGAGATGTCTCGGTAGCAAAGCAAAGGTGTGATTGTAGCCTGGGTAGGCATCCATGGGTGTACATATCCAGGATCCATAGTAAGCTGGTGGTCTGGTTGCTAACCCAGGTTGCTTCATGTTTACTACCGCTGTTACGCAGACTAGGAAGATCTATGCTAGCGCTGCTGTGCCTACCTGTGATACGATCACATTGTCATTTTGCTTCGTAAACCTACTCTGCAGGACTGGTTCTTATTTGCTATTTTGATCTCTTTCCCCAGGGTGAAGTGATGGTTGATTCTTCTTCAGGCCCGGTACCAGCAGTTAACATGCCACTGCAGTCGCAGCCCAGATGTGTGACCTCGCTGCAGCCCATCACGGAGGGAGAAATCTTCAAGTTGCCAGGCAGGCTCAGTGAGTAGATGGTGCAACGCTGACAGCCTTGCACATTTTCTTGTACTTAGGTGGTACTTTATACCTCTTCAAAGCATTGTGCATACGCTTCTTCCTTGGATTTCTTGGGTATATTTTTAACAAACCACTTCTTGTCCTTGCCCTGGCAGGACACTGACAGTGCCCTCGTCCCACGGCTTTACCTTGGGCAAGCTGAAGTGTGTTGATGTTTAGGGCGTTATGCCTGGAAGGTGTGCACGAGGGTTGTTTGTGCGATTCTGAGAACATGTTGGACTAACGCTTGCTTAGGATGGTTTAGACAGGAATGATCCTACCTGGAGCAGGACGCTGGAGTAGATGTGACCTCCTGAGGTTGCTTCCAGCCTTACTTTTGTACGATTCTAACAGACAACCACATCTTGGTGCGCACTGTTCAGTGCTGTACTGTAGACCTCTACCACTTGCACTAAAGGAGTAATTCCAGCAACAGATAATAGTACTAGGCTGTTCCCCATTAGCTGACTAGTCCACAGGAGGGGGAACGATCCACGTTATCCTTGCATGCGTTGCACAAACATTAATGGGCTGATTAATTTTCTCAGCACAGCTTAGAAATGGGTCAGTACTGATCGATACCGTATTTTCATTTTACTGATTAGAAAAGCAACTTTCTCAAGGCTACAGAAGGCATCAGTTTAACATCTAAGGTTAATGCGCAGGGGTTTCTGAGTTTGTTTTAGGAGCTCTTTCAATTGAAGCATTTCTTTGCTCGAAGGCTTTTTGGTATCTTGGTTTTGAAGTCACGTCCCAGGAAATTTCTAACTGCATAGAGGAGAAGCAGTCTGCTCCAGCTGATTAGGAGACAGGACTGCTCCTGGCACTAACTAGCAGTTTGCTCCTAGAGCAAAGCGCTTCACTTCTTTTTAGTCAGTAGGTTTGATGGCTACCAATTTAGCCAAGATTGGGGCTTGAATCAGGGCTTTTAGAACAGAATTTATGAACCCGAGCTCTCATCCTGTGTCTGCTGGGCCCAGATGGGAGCACAGATATAGCTATATGATGATGCAAAAGAAGGTGGTGGCACTGCTGCACATGTTAACACAAATATCCATGGGTTAAAAAAACACAACCCTTGGAGTTTATATAGAGACTTTTAAGCCTTAGCTTGTGATAGTATATTAATTAGCCAGAAAAAGGATGATACATTTGACAGCTGGTTCAATTTGTGCATTATTTCATGTTTTACAAGAAAAATAATGTCATTTAATATGGAGTTAATGCTACTGACAGATGCTTTAGATTTTTTTTTAACCCATGCACTGCTGAGAATATATTCTAGACAAGTGCATGTGCCAGTGCTTGTCGCAGGTTGTGACTCAGGACCCCTGGACTCTCATTCTGTTTCTGGGGAAGATTGTGGTCTAGTGGTTGTACTGGGAAACAATGAGTCAGGAGTCACTGGGTTTATTCTTAACTGTGGGAGGGAGTGTAGTCTGGTGATGAGAATCAGGGTCTAGTTAGGGGTCCTCTGCTGTTTTCCCAGATCCGTCTTTGATTTGTCTGTAGCCTTGGACAAATCATTTCACGTCCCCACCTTTACACGTGGCTGATCCCCCTTGCTTGCCTCACAGGAGTGTGAAGATTCAGCGATGGCTGTCTGAGGCTTTGGGATTAGTTAGTGCTGATTATGACTGATGGCTGGGATTTTCAAACGGGTGTAAAAGAATTAGGCATGCAGCTCCCATTGAGACCGGGCACCTCATTTCCTTAGACTGCATGGGCAATCCCAGCCAGAGGTATGAGAACAAGCCACTGGACGATACCACAGACCAGTATTTCTTCTGTTTATTGTCTCATTGCCCTTTGACTCTTTTTAATGATCAGTCTGCTCTTTTAGAAGGGAAATGTGCGTGATGGAGAAGGCTGGTGTCTCCTCTTGTCCCTCTTTATTTCAAAGACTGTTCTCTGCTGGTTTCAGGAATCCAGCCCTCGCTCTGGAGCAAAGATGATGTGATCCATTGGTTAAGATGGGCCGAGAAAGAATATTCCCTCCGGCCAACAGATGAAAGCAAGTTTGAAATGAATGGAAAAGCCCTCTGCATTCTCACCAAGGATGATTTCAGATACAGGGCTCCTAGCTCAGGTTAGAGGAAGCGAAAGAGAGATTTAATAGCCTGGCTCCCCTGTGCTGTGCCGTGTGTCCAGTGGGCTGTGATTCAAGGGGCTCTGTCAGGGATTTGCTGAATGACCCAGGTCAATCACTTCCCCTCCCACCTGTCCTAGTAAGAGTACTGTTTGGCTGATATTATATGACTGCATCTACACTAATGGTTTCTGCCAGCATGACTGTGCGTCTTTCCAAGAGCTGTACCGGCGGAAGTCTGCAAAGTAGACATGGACTAAAAGAGCAAGACAGGTGAGGGCAGAATAATTATCACCTCCCTTATGCATGGAGCCAATGTAGACTCTTTGGAGCAGTGATAACCTCTGGGCCCATGCAATCTAGCATTATTCAGTCTCATTTGGAGCATCCTGATTCTAGAGAAAGACGGATAATAGTATCAGAAAGCATCAAGATCCTGCCACAGGGAGAAGGGGTGATGGTGCTGGGAGCATTCCCATGGCTCCCTTCTCAACTCAGCGTCCATTCAAGCCAGGCAGGATTGTAGAAATCACCAAACTAGATCAGGCACACAGTGCGTTCACTCAGTCTCCTGCCTAGGGCAGCATCCGGCACTACTGCTTCTGGGGGAAGGAGTCAGATTTCTGCAGTGGGGAGTTATGGGATAACCTGCCTGCAGACGGAGGTCTATCCTAACCCCGGTCAACTTAAATGACCAGCTGTCCCAGGTCTTGTGGCCTTGTGTCTCAGCATTCCTTTGAAAAGGCAGCTTTGTCTTCAGTTTGAAGAATTGGTCCCAGATCAGCTCCAGCCTATAATACCACCTCCAAACCAGAGCTGTGTCTGCATTTATTAGCTCTGCCTCCTGGCACAGCTGATTTTCTTGGATACAATGCCACACTAAAACAGCTGTGTGAAGTACAACTATAAGTGGTGCAGATAACTTCTGGTTCTGGAGGTCTACGAAGTGTCTAGGGACATGTTCTGGATTTGCTTCCACAAGGTTGGTTTTTTGGTTTAGTTCACGCCCCAATGCAAGAGGGCTTCCCATCCAATATGCATCTGTATGAGTGTCCACTCCTGTTCTGGATCTCAGCCCACGCTCTATTATACACATAACCATATTTCCCTGCAGTTTCAATCAGGTTCAACAAGCCTCTTCATTTCCAGGGCTAAAGGAATATTGGAAAGTGGACACACACTCTTAGAAACAACCATTGTGTTCCACCCCAGAGGTGGTTGCAATTTCACTGGTGTGATTTGTGCTTGGATTTGTTAAGGGTTTGAAGTTCGTTGGGGTGCAAGGTGCTGGGCATGAAATAAATAGATCAATGGGGGAGATAAGCTGGGATTATGTTGCAGCAAATGGAAAAACCTCCTTCATTTGAAAGGTGTAGCTCCTTTCTTATTGTTCACCTTACAATAGCACCTCATAGCTGGCACCAAAGATGAGCAACATTTTGCTTGGTCCCTGAATCTGCATGTAGTAAGGGGTCAGCTACCAGGTTATCCTCTTCGATTGGGGCTCTTTCACAGAAGTCCTGCTTCTAAACTAGGGTTGGGCAGCAGTTCCCCCATGGTTTGGGATAACACAAACAGGCTGAAGGCCTGTTGTCAGCTTCCCTTGGGTAGTCCATTGAGTGGGTCTCCTCTTTCCTTGGGCTGTGGTGACCGAGAACATGGCCAGACCTCAGTCCAGGGGTGCTCATTTTCTTTCTCCCCGCACAGGTGACGTTTTATACGAATTACTCCAGTACATCAAAATCCAGCGGCGAGCCCTTGTGTGCAGCCCATTGTTTAATTCACCCTTTAGGGATGCAACACACATGGAGATGCACAGCACTGTGGGAGGTATGATGCCCATTTATAAGCATTGAATGGGTGGGTGAGGTTTGGAAACCAACCCAGGAGACGTCTCACTGGCATATTTATGTTTAAGGTGGTCATGCCTCATGTTCTGGGCACCAGACTTAGATACTTGGGGACAGCCTCAGGCTCTCTTCCCTCCCTGGTCTGCACTGCTGATCTGACGCTCCTTTCCCTCTCTCACCCATCCATGTGTCCTCTCCCAGTTAGTAGCTCCTTAATGTCCCTCATTGCTCCTACAGTTTCCTCTGCTGTTCCATCCCAAAGAGTTTCCCTTCCCTGGGAAAACCCAGCGGTCTCGATCCTCTACTCACTCCCACTAGAATCAGTGCAGTTATGCTGGCATCAGTGACAAGAGGATCAAGTGCGTTCATCATCTTCCAACACTGGATATAGCAGGGGTGGGCAAAATGTGGCCCGGGGGCCAGATGCAGCCTGCCAGGCCATTCTATCTGGCCTGCAGGGCCCCTAAAACATTTAGAAAATTAATATTTATCTGCCTCTGGCTGCCTGTCATGCAGCCCTTGATGGCTTGGTAAAACTCAGTAAGTGGCCCTCTGCCTGAAATAATTGCCGCCCCTGGGATATAGGTTTTACCCAATAAACTCATCCTGGTTTGTCTGTTCTCTGTCTGTTGCTTAAACATGGCTAAAAAATGTAGAGGGCCTTTTTTGGAAATAACGTTGCCTTGGGCTTCCTTGCAGGTATGAACTGCAGGTTAGAAGTCTCCCCAGGAAGGGTCTCTTCATTGCTAACGACATGTCCAAGCCACAGAGAACAGCCCAGGTCTCCCAGAAAGGCCTTCTTCAGAGAGGAGCCACTTAATCTCTCTCATCACGGCTCAGAAGTCAGCTGTAGGCCAGAGGTCATCTGTTGTTTTCCTGCTCCCCAACCAGCCCCAGTTGATGGTAAAATTGCAGGTGAGCATGAAGCCCTGTGGTGTGGAAAGCAGCTCTGCCTGAGAAATAAAACTCCTGTGGGGGTGGAGGTAAACATGGGGGTACCGGCTAGAGATGTCAGTGGAAACTTGACATCTGTTCACTGAAAACCTTGGTGAGTCTGGTTCTACATCCACCTTTCAAAGTCTGCCGTGCATGGAGGGCAGCCGTGGGGGACTTTCTTGAAGACTCCACCGTATTTCCCCAACACAGAGATGGGTCCTCTTAGGACTCGTTGCCCCCAAAGCACTGCATTTTCAATAGAAAAGAACTTTTATTTTACACCAAGGAAAGCAACAAGGAAGACCCAAAGTAAGATCTCTGGGAGAGAGCACAATGCATATGTCTATGATATGTAGCATTGCTCTGCAGAGGGAAATGGCAGCTGTCTGAACTTCTGGGGGTCACAGTTGACCCCTGGACCTCTGATTTTGAAAGCATCAGCCTCTACTATGTGAGCTAAAGTCTGGTTCTGCTGGCCATGTTGGCAAGCTCATCAGCCTCTTCCCAGATCAGGACAGAGCACTCTGTTGAGCAGCCGTGGGTTATACACTCCCTTTGGCCAAGCATACATGTTTCAGGCTTCAAAAGTTCAGTGTGGGTGCCTCCGGGCCTTAGTTTCCCCATTGCAAGTTAGGGATATAGATACTGACACCCTTTCTAAAGCACACTGAGATCTACTGATTTAATGATAAGAGGTCGGTATTATTGTTATTAATACACACCGCCTGCTGCTTGGCTCTGGTTTGTGGGGACACTTTCTGACGAAAGCTGAACGCCTTCTTCTGCGTTCCTGTGCAGACTGCAGGTTACTCTGGGACTATGTCTATCAGCTGCTGTCTGACAGCCGGTACGAACCATACATCAAATGGGAAGATAAGGAAGCCAAGGTCTTTCGGGTTGTCGATCCTAATGGACTTGCCAAGCTCTGGGGGAACCATAAGGTATGTTTGTGTCAGTATGGCTCCGTCATCCCTTAACTCGTGGGAGCCCACGTTCTTAACTCAATGCTGTCTTTATGGTGTATTCTGTGACCAGCTTTGAACTGAAATAAATGGGTGTTGAAGGGATTCAGCCCCTGGTGAAATCAGTCCGTAAATTCTTCCTTACTAAAAGGAAGGCTGAGAGGATTCGGAAAGTATGCCTATATTAAAGAGAGCCCCAAAATAACGGGGCCAGTGCAGACTTTGCAGCAGTACCAAATAGAAACTACTGCACTTTAACCTCTCTAGGCCAGGGATTGTCTTTTTCTCCTGTGTTCACAGTCCCAGGCTTGGTCTGTGGCTAGGGCTCCCAGGTACTAGAATGATGATGATGATGATGAAGAACAGTGCTAAGTCTACCCATGTCTTGGTGGACTGTAAAGCTTTCCTTAAAAACTGTCCCACAAAAATTGTTTCTCAAGCTCTGAGCATTCACAAGGACTTGTTAACTGCATGTGCCTCCACGTTTTTGATGCAAGTTGGGTTATGTTATGTTGTACATCATCCTTCTCTTTGGTTTAACTGGTAAGCCTGGCTTCTGACTGGCTGGTTTCATTGGCACTCTCCTGTTCAGGACACCCAGTATCTCTGCATGATACTGTTTAAAGGTTCACGTCATAGCTCAAGACCAACTTGACTAAGCATGCTTTAAGAAGGCCTTTGTCTTTTATCTTCGCAGAACCGCATGAACATGACATACGAAAAAATGTCGAGAGCCTTAAGGCATTATTACAAACTCAACATCATCAAAAAGGAACCAGGCCAAAAGCTGTTATTTAGGTGAGAGAGCTCAGGTGGCACAAATGACCTCACAAGGAGATTTGGCCAGGACAGAGGAAAGTTAGTATCAGCTTCCAGACGTTCTGCACCTTGTCTTGAGCTTCATCTCATTGCTTCTGAAGCCTCCTCAGATGTGCAGAATAAAATGATGGTCTTGGTTATACTGTCTTGTATCTGAATTAGCTCTGCTGGAGTAGATGGAATTGGGCTGGATTTATACTGTTGCAGCTGAGATCCAGTAGTGTAAGTAGGGGTGGGCAAACGAGGACTTAGAGGGGACACAGGCTGATGGCTGTTGCTGCCATTGAACTTAGGGTACAAAAACAGAGGCTTAGACTGATCTCTACTGAGATCAGAACCCGGTTCGCAGGCCTGACTTCAGGTCTTATGCCCATCTGAATCCCAGTGAAGTCCAATGCATGTATCTGAAAGCAGAAGTCAGTAGTCAGAATGGGGTTGGGTTTTGCGAAGCCAACATGATGGCAGTTGTTTTATTGATCTGTTTTCCTGCAAAGACAAAACCTGGGCTGGGTTCAATTGAGGGTGTGTTTTGCACAAATTGCACAAGCCTCCAGGTTTGGATAAGTGGTTCAGGTTTTGATCCCTATGGAGCCCAATCCCACGGGCTCAGCCCTGCAAAGAGCTACCAGCCCTTTGAAACAACAAAAGCAATGCGCCCCATGCAGATACAAGCAAGGTGTAAAGCAGGGGTGAGCAATTATTTCGGGCGGAGGGTTGCATACTGAGTTTTGGCAAGCCATCGAGGGCTGCGTGACAGGCATCTGGGGGCAGATAAATAGTAATTTTCTAAATATTTTAGGGGCCCCGCGGGTTGGACAGAATGGCCTGGCGGGGGACATCTGGCCCGCGGGCCGCATTTTGCCCACCTGTGGTGAAAAGGGTTGAGTATCTTCTGGGAGGAGCTCAACTTTGTACAGCTTCTTCCAAAACCCACTGAAATCAATGGAAAGACTGCATTGGGCGTTGGGAC
Organism: Alligator sinensis; assembly: GCF_000455745.1. Taxonomy (NCBI): domain Eukaryota; kingdom Metazoa; phylum Chordata; order Crocodylia; family Alligatoridae; genus Alligator; species Alligator sinensis. Next base: position 1,592,459 of record NW_005842137.1, read on the forward strand.
AGGTCCCTACCTGGCCTCACTCATTCTGAGGCACCTTCTTTTTTTTTTTTAATTCCAGATTTTTGAAAACACCTGGGGAGATAATACACGAGAAATCCAGCAAGCTGGAACAGCTGGAAAGCGAGGAACAGGAGGGACTGGATTTCAAGGAGGATGCGGTGGAGGTATCGCCCTAAGGACTCTATTGCACTGTGTCTACAATGTGGAAACACGCAGCATCAGAGAGATGCTGTGAGTCACTGTGAAGAACCTGGGATGTCCTGCTGTCTCAGGAAGAAGAGACTGCCTTTCTCTCACTGGGTTGCAGTTAAAGGCTTCAAACATTTTCTATTCAAAGACTAAAACGTGGAAGTTTGGCAGCAAGAGTTTATTCACAGAAACTTGTGCAGGCCGTTGAGACTGAGATGAATCTGTGGGCTGGCTTTTTGCTTGCTAACGTTTTCCCACGGGTTATTTTGTGTATTTGTCTGTTTTTTAAAACGATCACATTTGGTACTTTATGGCCGAGGCTCTGTTGTTGAGTTTCAAGATGGCTGGTGACCGTGACCCTAATTCAGGACAGCACGGCTCTTAAGCATCTGCTTAACTCTACTCTTTGCTTAACTTGAAGCGTAACTCTTCTGTACCTTGCTAAATCAGTCACAGCTTATGTGAAGATTTTTGTGTGGTTTCAGGGCAGAGGGGTTCTTTTAGCTGAATATTTCCAATTAATTTCACTGTGTATAGAGCAATAATAATACTGGTTATGCTTAGCGGACTATGAAGGCATGTGACAAAAACAAAATACCAAAGTGAGTTGTGATAGAAATAGTGAAAGACTCCAGGTCTTCCAGTTATTTACACAGGGGATAACAAGACGAGTCCCCTGCCTCGCAAGACCAAATGATTGATTAACGTCCCCAGCTGATGTAAACTCTGCTCAGGTCAATTAAGCTATACTGACTCATACCAGCAGAGGCTCTGGCCAGAAGAAACCTTCCTCTTGGGGTTTGAGTACCAAGATACAACATTCCCAAAGGGCTGAATTCACACTAAATGACCAGTGGAAATAACCGGCCTTATTCTCCTTTCATGCAATTCAGCCCCGTGCAGAGGATTGAAAGCTTAGTGGGTGCATATGCTGGCTCTCTTCCACTGCTGTAAATTGTGGATAGCTGAGGTTTCACCGAAGCAAGTGAGGGAAGAGTCAGGTTCATTAACCACAGGGGATTCAGAGCTGAGTGATCCGACTCCATTGTCCAAGGTAAGCGAAATGCAACTAAACTACACAGCAGCAGAGGTCAGTTTAGGTTTTTGCAAGTTCATTTTTTCGTTAAATAATCTCAGGCGTTGTTCAGAAAATAATCTAGCAAATGCACGTGCGGGTTTTAAAATCTGACAATATCCCATTTTTGCCTAACAACATTTTCAGATCCCCTGCAGTAGTTCTGACTTGCTATGAAGCAGTTTCTAAGGTGTCACCCTGCCCTGCCTTCTTCCAGCTTACTCATCCTGCTTGCTTCAAGGTCATTAGGATTTCAGTGGGAACAAGATTATGCCTAAATAACATATTCTAGAGGCTATTCTCATTTTAGGAGAGGAAACCTTGTCTACTAGTTAAAGCAAAGAAGTGCAAAGTCAGGAGGTGTGCGTGCACAATTGCTCTACTGTGAGGGAGATGGATTACAACCACTGTGTGGCTTCATGTATAACCCACCACAGAGCCTGCCTGTTCTTTAGTATTGCCCCTCTAGTCTTTGCTAGTGTGTGTGGAGGACCAGGACTGTATGACCACTCCCCAATTGCCAGTTCTGTGCCTTTGAGCAAGTCACTACCACTGAGCCTCAGCTTTTTCACGTGTGAATTGGACACAGTGGGCGCGTCTACATGTTCATTAATGTGAAGTAACTACTGCGCATTAAATTTAGTACTTGCAAAAGGAAATACAAAAATGTGCAGTAGGCTGTCCTACTCGCATTAGTGCAATTGCATGCTTTTTTGTGACGGTTAATGCACAGTAGACTAATACTACTGCACATAGCCTAATAGCATGGTTTTTGCCTGATGCCGTAATGCTTAGTTAATCAGCCTACTGCGTATTAAGCGTCTCTTGTAGACACACCCAGAACCATCTTTCTACAGGGGTATAATGAAGGTCCTGCAAACATTAGGCCTAAGAATAGCTATGCCTATAAGCCAGTGATTCTCATCCAGGGTTTGGCAATACCTTGGGTTGCACTGGGATCCTTTCAAGGGTGAAATGTTAGCACTGTTAGGTGTGCAAACATGTTTCACAAGACAAACCCAGGGATTTCAAATAGGAATACATGGTGTTCAGTGATCGTAAGGCCGGAAGGGACCTTGGAAGATCATCGGGTCCAGCCCCCTGCACCAAGCAGGAAAACATGTTAATGTTAAAAACGTCCTGACCTGTTGTGGTCTTTCTGAGTTCTTTGCACCAGAAAAGTTAGTTTCTTTAGTATTTATTTCTGTAATCAAAAATGGAGTGAAAACTAAGCTGGCACTTTTCAAGGGGCACCCTGAATTTACTGAGGAGCGCCTTGAGTCTAACAACATTGAGGACCACTGCTATAAATGCTCCCAGTTACTTCAAAGTGCCAGCAAGCTATTTTGGTTGATTTAGCTGAGGATCCGACCCATTGCTTGGAAAGTTATTTGTGTGCATAAATGCTCTCAGGATTGGGGCCTACCCCATTAGCAGTCAAATGCATGCATGCTCAAATTTCCAGTGCTAAATTTAGGCACACTTACCACCAAAGACTGTCCTTCTTATAGCTCCAAAGTGTTCAGAGACTCTCTATATTGAAAAGCCCTAGAAAAACTGCAAAACTATTTTGTCAACCTCTGCAAGAAACCACAAAGCTTCCAAGAATGAGGAATAAGCATTCACAGGGTGCATCTGTTTATAAGCCTGGACCATAATAACCACACACCACCAAGAAGGGGAGGGTGTTTTTTTAACCACTGGAAGTCTACAGATTTTACTATGATCATTTAACTATTTTTTTTTTAATAAGGTGATTGAAAATGCCTTACAAATTAGCGCACAGTACACGTTAAGCTGATGAAATATCCCAATGGGAGAGCTTTCATGAGCTCTGTGAATCATTGTGATCCTTTGCATAATGCTGCCCGGGTCCCAAAGGTATTTTTGAGGCTGTTTCTTCAAGGGGTGCAAGGCAGAACGGGAGATGACTTGTGAATTTCAGTTTGTGTTTTTTCTTTGGATAAAAAAAATAAAATAAAAAAAAAAATGAAATCATGGAGGTGTTTTTGGCATACACTTTATATATATTCTCTGTATATATATCTGTTGTGCAAGGTGCCTAAATACAATATCTTGGCTTTGGCATAGGCCCTTTGGAGCTGTTCAGAACTGGTAGGCTTAGACCAATGATTCTCAACCAGGGTGCTGAGGTACCCTGGGGTGTCACAAGATCCTTTGAAGGGTGCCACGAGGTATGAGGAGATAAGTAACTGAGAGAGGAGATGAGCAGATAAGCCACGCTCAGGCTCGTCCCAGCTGGATGATCCCTCACTCCTTAACCAGGCCCTGTGTAAGAAGGTAACATATAAATTAGTTTTTGAAACTGGGTGTCACTCAGTTCACAAGGGGGGCTCAAGTCTGATGAGGGGCACCTCGAGTCAAGTGAAGGGTGCTTCACGTCCAAAAGGTTGAGAAGCACTGGCTCAGACTCCACCAATTGTCCCGGTGTTGGCAGTCCTAGGTCCTCAGACACTGTGATGGAAACTAGTGCAACAGCAGAGATAGAGGAGCAAAATTCAAGCACCCACAGCCTGTACTCGGCCAAAGCAGGGCAGAATTTCTCTGCTAGATAACAGCCCAGCTCCAGAGCTGCTGCAATGCCTGCACCTCCACTGAGACCAATTTACATCAGGTAAGGATCTGTCCCAGCGGGGGTAATTCCTCCTTGCTCTCACGGGTGGGATGTCAGTAGAGTTGTCTTGGGGTCAAAATGGTGTAAGTTCACCTCTGAAATCAAGCCCAAGCTCTTCAAGAAAATAAAGCTACAGCTGCAGTTGAATTTCCCCTTGTGTTCTCAGAAGTTGTCCCTTAGCCTGGCTTTACCCCCTGCTCGGAGGCATTTGGGGATGGAGAGTTGATGAAGCTGAAGCTTAAGGGGTCAGTGGTGGTTAACACAACCCCTCAATGATAACCCTGAGAGCTTAACTTGCAGCATAGTAAAATAAACATTGGACCCAGTTTTCTCAGCTCTCTCGAGTGAGACAGGACCTGACATGTTCTCCATAAACACTGATCCGGGAGTTTCACTTCCAGAAAATTAACTGTGTGTGAACACCCTGGCTAAAGCCTTCTGTTAACAAAAGAAGGAAATGAAAAGGCTGAAGTGTCCCTGGAGTATATTCACACCACTCCAGACACTGGTTATTTGGGCTGAGAATCACACTTGAAACCTTTTGCAGCAGAGGAAAGAGATGGATCTTAGAGTCGCAGGGAAATTTGGATCTAGCTCTTGGCAGCCTGGACTAGGAATTCAGTTCACATTGCTGGGCTGGCTCAGCACAGGGCCGGGATGCCCAGGCTTTGGGGCAAACGGTGCCTTAGAAAAGAAGAAGGGGGAAGGTTTTTGTTCTTTAGAGTTGAAATCTACCCATTTGCAGAGGGTTAATACCAGGCCAATGCAGTGCTTAAATGCAATTTTGAAGGCTCTAATGGGATTTAATAAAACCCTACATGCCATTAGAGGGGTATCACCCTTAGCTCCGGGACCTGTCCCAAGTTCCCTAATCTAGCGTATTAATGGTAACGGAAAAGAAAAACTGTTTGCATACCCTGCCTGTAATTTCAAGGAGATGCATCAATCCTTGCTTCACTTCTTAAAGAAAATCATATATTGTGCCAGGCACCTGCTGCAGCTCACTCTGGATGTAGGGGGCATTTTGGAAGCATGTTTCATTAAGCACTTGAGGATCTTCTGTGATGGTAGGTACATAGGTGCTGATGACTCTTCTGCAGACCCAGGTCTAGGTTTAATGGCTTTCAGTTTCTATAGGGATTTTCCTTAGATAGAGATCTCCCTTCTTGGCGTGCATAGCTGTTGGCTGACATTGGCCGCATCATTAAGGAGCTTTTTCTCCATCTTTAGCTACTTCTGCTTTGTGTGAAATGACTTGCGGTCTGGTGCATGATCACTACTGTTGTTTTATTTACAAATAAAAGACATTTAAATAATACAGAACATTCATGAATGTATTAGACCCTTATTAAATGCTCCTTATTCCTTTTGAGATGGCACACCAGCTGGGCCAGATGTTGGTATGGGAAATGTATGTCTGGGTCAAAGGCAGAGAGGCAAGTAACAGGCATCCCAAAGGAGCTGGTGCTGAGGTGATAGGGGTGCCATAGGTCGTTCTACTGAAGTCTACGATTACACCGATTTACCCCAGCAGAGGACTGGGCCCCTGAGATGGCAGTCTAGGGATATGGGAACACTTAGACTGATTTAAATGCAGTTTAAACCTGAAGTGGGTAGACATTCGAGCCTGTTAAGCTGGTTTAAAGCTACCTGGAATGGTTCAAAAGTGTACCCAGAACATCAAATGCTATTTTGAACTGGCTCCCCACAAACTGATTCAATGTCATAAGTGGACATTAAGCATGCCGTGACATAGGTCTAGTTGGTCCTTCAGACATTGCACTGCATTGCTCCTCCCCTATCCACCCCTTACTGCAGCAGCTGGCTGGTTTTGAATGCAGCTGGTATTCTCTTGCCCCCCTTTTCTCCCTTGTATTGGTATTTGTTCTCATCCCTTGTTCTGCTTGCTCAGTAAAAGTTATCTAGCAGCCAGCTGTGTCCTTGCTCCTCTCTCTGCCTCTCTCATTATGCCTATCCCAGACACTGGATCCAAGCACTCCCACCTCACTCCCTACTCCAGCCACCCAAAATCAGGTGAGTGCACTGCAGATTTTGGTTAACTGCAGGCTACTGAAGTTTACTGAATTCATGTTCAGGGAAGACGGGAAAGTAAAGAAGGCCAAAGCAGAGGTGTAAGCACTCTCCCTTCCCATAGCTACTGTGAGGAAAGCCAGTCTGGAGGGTTGCTCCTGCCCCTTGGTGTTGAAGCCGCTTTTTACACCCAGTCCGTGACGTTTGGAAACAGTTTGTTAAGTGTGGCGCACGTGGGATAAGCATGCTAACACTGGTTCAATTGAGGCAGTGTTAGCAACACTGCAGTATTTTCACCAACTTCTTTTCGTACAGAGGAACCTCCAGAACTGATGTCTGGGTTGGGGGAGGCTTGTTGATGTGCATTTTGCACCCTCAATATATTAAGGGAGTGCTTTGAGCTATCAGTGCCCGCCTTTCACTCACCTGGAACTCATTGTAGGAATAAATACCTCCACCCCTGCTCTCCCTGATATAAGCAAGCAGTGAGCCATCTGGAAAAGGTAAAGAGCCCCCTTGCACTCCTGGGTGGAAGGTAAAGGAGTTAGATCAGGGATCATCTCGCCTTAACTGGGACACTCAGATCAGCAGCTCCCTTGGCATGAGTCCCCAGCCGCGAATCCTGCACTTCCAGCGTGTTTACTTGTAGCAGGCATCAACATCACATGAGATGGCAGCTGACTTGTTTATCCGTCCTTTGCTCACCATGACGAAGGATCACATCTGACTATGGGTTGGATTGGGGGATTTCCTCGTCCATTTGGGAAGCTGCCAAAGGCATTCTTTCCTCCTTACACTGAGCAGTTTCAAGATCTGATCTGCCTTGTTGTTTGGCTTGTTTTTTATTTTTCTTCCAATAAGTGACAAGGAAAGAGTCCTTCAGAGGTGAGTGAACTCCCACTGGTTCAACTGCCAGGACCGAGGCAGCATCCTGGTCGATGTGGATGACATGCATTGATGCTGCCCTTTCCAGAGACGAATGCTTGTTCTGTTGGCTCCTGCGGTGCATATCCATTCATTGCTCTTTTATGGCCTGCGTGCCAAGATTAATAATACTTGGTTTGCTTCCCGTCATATATCAGATAAGTGAGCATTTATAGGAAGTGTCAGCTCAGGTTCGTGTGCAGGCCATTCAACCTGGCTCCCAGCAAAGTCAGTGAACAGGCCGGGAGTGGAGAGACCATAAACTGGCAGCTTGCTTGGAAGTCAAGCTTATTCCCCTTTATGAAACGAAAACTAATTGCTAGTTGCTGTTGAGGTGGGTGATGCAGAAGTGTATGAAAGGCAGTGATTGCAACTGTATTTTGTGTCTGGAATGGGTACTTTAGACTGGAATTGGTTTTTCAGGAGTTTATTCTGGGTGGGATTTAAAAGGAAAAAACCCCCAATAACTAAGCCCCTTTAAATATTTTGATCAAACCTTGAAATATCACAAGTCAAATTTCTGTGCCGGTGTTTCAACAGCTGCAGGAGGGGTGCCTAATGCATCTGTTCTGCTCTCTGGGCCTGGCTTTCTGGCTCTATTTCTACATCTGCCATAATGGACTGTGTTTAGAAGCTCTTGGCACAGGCCTCTTCACTACAGGGGCATGTTTGGATTGAGAACTCAGCACACAGAACTCAGCATTAAGCAATGGGAGCTTAATGCACCAAGTACACCCCTGAAAAATGGGAGCTTAATGCATCTCACCTCAACTAAAACTCTGCTCTGGTGCTACTTTGAGTTGAATTTATTTTAGCTTGTGATATTTGCTAAAAAAAAAAAAGGTCCAAGTTTTCTGTGGAAACCCCCTATTTTCTGTTCAGCTGCACTCTACACACCATTTCCCAATCCTCCGAGCTAGTCAGCCCCCACTACAACATGCCCTTGTGCTGCCCGGCATTTATAGGACCTGGTCATGCTATTCCTCAGTGATGTAGAGCGCATGCTGGATGGCAGGGTTATCTGCGAAGTTCTTCTCGGCACTGGAGGGTGACATACAGACAACGCTGGACAGTTTCCAATCAATATTAGATACTGATTCATCAATATGTGCTAAAAATACATAAAGGGGAATGGATTGTACTTTCCCTTGAGGAGCAGCCAGGGGACAGAAAAGCATAATCTGGGAGGTTAACAGTAACAGAGCTAAGGAAACTAGTCCCACTTTGCTGGACTCTGCTGAAAGCTGGATTCAGGAGAAGACCCAGAAAAACAGCCTTAGACAAACTAACTTGGGTAATGAAAGAAGTATAGCTGCCTCAGCATGACATATTACCATACAGCCAGCTTCTCAGCAGGGCTAGCTGAGCTAATACAGCTATAGTGCTTCTGGCACCCAGGCTAGCTTGGGGATCCCTGCATTATGCTAGGATCATAGGAAAGGAGGGCTGGAAGGGATCTCATAAAGTCATCTAATCCAGTCCCTTGCTCAAGGCAGGAGTATCCCTGACCAAACCATCTTGGCCAGGTGTTTGTCTAACCTGCGCTTGAAAATTTCCAGCCATGGAGATTCCACAGCTTGCTAGGTAGCCCACTGCAATGCTTAGCTGGCGTCATAGTCAAAACCTTCTTCCCAGTCATTGATCTAAATGTCCTCTGCTGCACTTTAAGGCCATTGATCCTAGTCCTGTTTCCTACAGCCACAGAAAAAAATCTATCTCCATCCTCTTTATAACTGCCCTTCAGGTATTTGAAGACTGTCATGCCATATAGACATACCTTAAGAGCTAAATCCTATTTCACCATCACATTTCCAAATGGTACTTGCATAGTCACATAACAGCAATTTTTGGCACGTATGCATAGTTTGGAAATAAAAGGTGGGGTGGGCGGGTAGTGGAGGGGGAAGCCCCTTCCTGGGCCAGTGCTGTAACCATTAGGCCATTGGGTTAAAAGGTGGGAGGGCCCCTTTCTTCCTTTAGCAACAAACACCTGGTACTTGTGGTTTTCCTGTACGTGGCTTCATATGCCTTCGGGGATTGGACTAGATGACCTCTGGAGGTCCCTTCCAGCCCTACTTCTTTATGACTTTATACAAGTTTCCACATAATTCTGTTTTTGATTGTCTCCTGATGCTTTTGGGGAGGGGGGACAGTGTGCATTTCTTTGCAGATAGCACAGACAGCGGGAGCAGAGGAGAGCTGCTCTCCCCCATGCAGGCTCTAGCAGAAAGCAGGACTTTCTGGAGCAGCAGCACCAGCCATTGGTATTGTGCTGCCAGTGTGAAGGAGAGCTGATGTCTTGTTAATCCTGTGTGCTCCGGCTGAACTTCACTGGAGGCCCAAGGTTTAAGCTGGTGAGTTGTACTTGAGAGTGTCTTTGATTCAATTGATGTCTTAGTTCATTGGTCCCTGCCTTCGACAATTCAATTATTGATACCCTGTTCTGCTGTTAACCTCATTCATATGTTGCCTCTTCTGTAAATAATAAGTCATGTAAATAGTTGGACTGTATGCCCTCCAGTGTGTGGGGGGAACCAGGAGAAAGCACCCATGGAGAGGTGGCCCCAGCCTTAGGGGCCGGGAGGTTGACCGAGCTATTTGACACCCCAGGACCCTGAATCTGGACGTGGCTGCTGGTAGCACTGTGGCTAGGGTCACACTAGTGATCTCCTTCATGAACCTTTTGAGGATGAAAAATGCTGTATAAGAGGCCTTTTGTTTGATCAGAACTGGACCTTGCCAGCAACTGATATAAAAGGAGCCACTTGGAGCACACAACTGGAAGTTTTGTTGGTGCTACAAAATGGAAGAGTTAGGTTACGTATGCTGGAGTGGCACATACAATACCTGTCCTCTATTTAAGTACAGACAGCTGTCTCCTGTAACAGTGCCAAACACCTCCGGATGACTGCTCAATACCCTTTCTTCTCACCCCATCACCTTAGTTACACTGCTGAGGTCCAGAGCCAGCTCTGGGATCTACTGGGATGTCTTTAGCTTTCTCCTGTGAATGTGTCACAATGCCTAGTTCCATAATATCGGGTGCAGAGATACAATCAGAATCTAATATTTCAAATGAAGGCCCCTGGCTGATCCCTTAATAAGCCTGTGATTCAATATGTGGTATTAAATGATGGTGATTATTAAAATATATTTTTTCAGAGATGTAATGACTATATAGACACTGATATATTATCTTTATTAATCGTGTTTATTATAGCAAGGTCTTGTCTATTATACATTTTTACTTGATTGTTTTTATAATGTGCTTGGAAATGCATTTCTCTGAAAGGTGTTATATAAAGCCTACCATTATTATGAATGCTCATTAAGTAGGCTTTTTTGCATAATCAACTCATATTTAAATACTCTAAATAATAATGTCATTAAGGACCCTTCCCTACATTCTTGATGTTCCATGACTAGGTTCTGGATAAAAATGGTGGAAATGTTTCTTGCTTTTTGCTATTCTCTTTTCCCAGTTTAGCTGGGGCAAGAATTGATCTGTTTGCTTTGCTCAGCTGTGTGTGAAGTCCCCCCTATTGGAGGGGCTGGCTTCTTATCTGCATCTCTACCATACTGGGTCACTTTGAGCACATGTGCTCACGTCTTAACAAATGTCTTAGCTAATTATCCACCTGCTCTTGTTTCTCTGTGTAATACCAGGAAGGGGGCGGGGGCGGTGATTCATGAGCATTTAGTTTTAGGATATAATTGAGTAACAGAAGCAAGTCCTAAGGGGGCATATCTACACACATGCTTTAATAGTCTATTCGACTGCGCATTAGAGGTACTAAATTTAATGTGCAGTAGCAAAAGTGCATTAAGGAACATGTAGGCGTGCCCAGTGAGACATAAATGACTCTTAGAAGACAAGAACATAGGAGGCACTGTAATAGTTCATCAGACCAAGGACCCATCTAATCCAATGTCCTTTCTCTAACTGCGGTCGATACCAGCATCAGAGGAAGATGATGCACGAGCTATTCTGTCCTAGAAATGGTTAAATCCTGTTTTCACTGCACAAGGCTAAATGGCATGTATGCGGCCATGTCACTTTGTTCTGGGCCATTTAGGCAGATAAAGTGAAATAGGATTTAGCCTTGAATGTTTGGCTTGCGCCCTGTAGCCAGATGGTTCATATTGTTCATAATGTTTTATCCAGTCCACTGTAAGTGCTGATGTTTTCATTGCTCACATGAATCCTTTTTTGCATTCCGCTGAGCACTTGTGGCTGGGACTGCCTCCAACCAGAGGAAACTGTTTAGGGAGTGAAAGTAACTGCAGGATCTCTGCTGCCCCCCAAAGCCTGGATCCTAATTCCCTGAATGCAAAGAGCAACTCATTTGCATCCCTTGGCAAATAGCCTGGTTGTGGGCATTAGAGAGGAGTTTCCCACATCTGCCAATAGGTGACTCAATGAGATCTGGGTAGAAAAATAAGTGCAGAAAATACACAAGTGTGAAAAGCAGGTATGGCTAAGTATAGTTGAACCCTGATGCTGCCGTAAACAATGCATCAGAGTTCCCTGCACCCGGGGCTGGGTTTTTCCTGGTGGCAGCTCTAGCAGATTAGATTGCAGGATTGTGACCAAATTTAAATTTTGGTACAACTACCTTGAAACCAGGAGACCAGGTGATGGTGTTAATACTGCTTAAGAATGAATGCATTTACCAATATCCTGAGAACCTGTTACCTCCATATTGAGCTCCTGCTAAAAAATGTAGCCTCTTATTTAAGTGCCTGATACAATGCCTACTATAATCCGTGGAAACCTATCCAAACAACACATGCTGGAATGTGCTAATTGTTGCCATTACCAGTATCTTTTGAACCATGGGCTACTGGTGCTTTTTGAGTCAGGGGTCCCCCTGTGGCCGATGGCACTTGCCAAAAAGCAGCCGTGCTGCTTATGGAAGTCCCACGGCCACTTTTGCTGGTGGCCCCACTCCCCAACCAGTGCTCGCAGGGTGGGCACCGGCACTCCCGCCTGCTCGTCGCCTAAACAGGGAGCGAGGCCTGACAGGGGGTGTACCAGTGCTCTCAGTGGGCGCATGTGCACCCCCTACACATTGCCAGTGCTTTGCACCCAGAAGATCACAGAATCACAGACCCTGGTGAAATGTTGGGTATTCTAACCACTAACTACTTTCTTTCAGTCTAAATGGAAGGATGTATTCAAGTTTCCCATTATGCAGTGAGAGCTGGAAACAGTAGGAAACCATGCAGCACGAGCTGCATCAGCCCAGCAGTGCCGGGCAGGGGAGGCCACACTGGAGGCAGGTCTGTGCTGACCCTGGCTCCTGCCTGTCGTTCCTGGGATTTTGCCATTCCTCCAGCACAAAAAGGGGATGAGGTCAAGCTGGGCTCTGTGTTCCCAACCCCGGTCACTGCCCGCATGTGCCCTGACCCCACAGGGCAGTGATGTGATCAGGGAGGGGCTGAGGATCCGGCCCCAGGGGCCCCTGTTTGACCAGGGCTGTCCCTGTGCCTGGTCCACACGGGGAACGACGGAGAACGCGGCCAAAGAGTTCAGGGTCCAAGGTCATCTCGGGCTGGGAAGACCCCCGGGCCAGGCCAGAGCAAAGGCACCCACAGCCCCAGCACTCAGCACCTTGCCCGTGGGGGGCGGGGGGAGACCCCTGGTTGCCGTGGCCACACAATGCTCCTGCCCAGTGACATCACAATCCCCAGCTTCCCCGTCAGTTACCGGCTCCTGCCAGTGCTCTCGTGACCCCCCCAGAGCCAGTTGCCCCTCGTCCTCGCTCCTCGTCCTCGTCTTTCCTGTTCCCCAGATTTGGCTGTTCACTGCTCGTTAGTTCACTAGATCGTAAGTGTGTTAGTTTAGACTGTTAGTTTAGTTCATTAGTTTGTTAGTTTAGTATATTAGTTTAGTTCGATAGTTTAGTTCATAAGTTTAGTTTGCTAGTTAGTTACCTAATTAATTAGTTAGTTTCTTAGATAGTTTGTTGATTAGTTAGTTTCTTAGGTAGTGTATCAATTAGTTAGTTCGTTAGTAGTTTAGGTAGCAGTAGGGTAGGTAGTAGTTGGGAGGAGTTGGAGCAGCGGGAGCGTGCGCTGGCTGGAGCCGTGAGTGCCCTTTCTCGCTCAGCCGTGGGGGCAGCGCTGGGG
>NW_005842137.1:1605513-1614716 GCF_000455745.1 Alligator sinensis
TCGTGGCAGACGCTCCGGCGGGAGAAGCTGCCCCCCGTGCGCCTGCGCCCCAGCACCCTGGGTGAGACCGGGCACGTGCCCCCGTAGGAGCAATGGGGGCTGGGCAGCAGGGGAGGCTTCAGGGCTGCGTGGCCTCTCTTCCCAGCCGGCAGGCCAAGCCCACGCTGTCCCAGGTCCAATGTGCACAGCCCCAGCTCCCTGCCCCTCTGGCTGTCACCCCCTGCTCTTCAGCAGCAAGCTCCCGGGGAAGGGGAACAGGACTGGCCCCCATGGGCTCCACACGCTGAGCCATGTCCTTGCCCTGCAGCCCCTGCCCTGCCCCTGCCCTGGGAGTCTCCCTGCAATGGCCCTGCTGCCCTCTGTTCCCCTGCATGGTGGGGCGCACACGGGCTCTGGGACCCCCATGCTCACATGGGTGCTCAGTCCCCGCAGCCTGATGCACAGCCCTCTTCTCCCCGCAGCACCAGATGCCACGCTGGAGGCAGACAGGTGGGCAAGGGGCAAACTGCCCCCAATTAAAGCTTCCCCCTGCGTGCCCTCCTTGGGGGAAGGTGCGGAGAGGAGGGACCCTGCACCTGGTGAGTTTGGGGCAGCCTGAGCTGGTGGGGCTTGTGCAATTGCATGGGGAGGGGGCATGGTCTCTGCATGAGGGCACCCCCTCTCCCTCCTCCGCCTCCATTCCCGGGGGGCTGCACTGGCCCAGCTACTCCCAACCTCCCTGCACTTTTCCCCCCGCTCCAGACATCTGTTGGGGGCCCAGAGACCCCTCCCCAGCGTTACTGCCCCTCATCCCCTTGTCCCCTGGGACCCACGCCTGCTGGGGGCATTTGCATCGCAGGTGACCAGCCACGTCCCTGAGGTCTCTCCCAGACCTGCTCCCTGGAGGGACTGCCACCTGACCCCCGTGGAGGAGGGCCCTGCCCTCATGGCACGCAGGACTGCTGGCAGCTGCCCCCACACGTGTGTCTCGGACGGGCTGGTCGCCCTGTGCCCTGGCAGCAGCGTGGGCCCAGCTGACGTGTGGCCCCTTGTCTCCCCTCAGGACCAGGACCAGGTGCAGGCGCAGCGGTGGGGGCAGGTGGAGGGGCGGGCGAGGCCGTCCCAGCTGTGCCGGGCAGCGCTGCCAGGGGCCAGATGTGGCCGCACCCCCCTGCTGCTGTGAGTCTGTCCCCTGCCCAGGGGATGCCGGGGGGGGGAGGATTTGGGGGGACGGGGGGCAAGGGTCTCTCACCAGATGTCCTGTGCCCCTCCCAGCCCCATGCTGCACACGATACCCCGGGGGAGAGTCTCCCTGTCCTCCCTGTCCCCCGATCACAGTCACAGTCCTTCCCAAATCTGTGTGTGAGGGGACCTGGGATCTTCAGCTGAGAGGTGGGGACTCCCCTGAGACAGGTGGTAGCACCCGGCCCCAGGGATCCCCAGGGCGCAGGTCTAGCAGCCCTGCCCAGCCCAGGGCTCTGGGGGCCGCCAGCCCTGCACCCGGGGGAGATGGGGAATTCACTGCCCAAGGGAGTCCATCGCCCCAGCTGCTCTTTCCTTCCCCAGCAGGAGAAACCCCTCACCGGGCACCGCCAGCAGCAGGTGAGAGGGACCGAGGCAGGGTGGGGGCTGTGGGGAGCCCAAGTGGGCTGGATGACACCTGCATGGAGGGGTGGACCAAAGGGACAAGCCCAGGGCTGGGCTGGGGGATGGAGGGCGAATGCAGGGGCAGAGGGACAGATTGGGGCAAGAGCTGGCTGCGTGCACAGACATACAGGTCGTGGTGTGAGACCTCTAACCCGCACCGTTTCGATTGCTGCAGCTGGAGCTGACAGCGCTCAGGGCCCAGCTGGCCCAACAGGAGCGGGACACGGCGGTCCTCCTGTCCCGGTAGGTGTGGGGCTGGGCAGGGAGCTGAGTGTTCCCGGTGTGCGGTGCAGGGGTCGGGGCACAAGCCCTGGGCCCATCCCTGCTCCTCTGCGCATCTGTCCTTGGGGAAGGGTGGTTTCTGGGACGGCACTGTCAGTCTCTCTGAGCCTGAAAATGTGTTTTGTGTCCCCAGTGCTCGGCAAAGGGAGGAGCTGCTCCTGGTGAGTTTGCAGGGGGCAGAGGAGGCCAAGCATGGCCAGGCAGCGTAAAATGCCAGGGGATGTGAAAGCGGGGAACAGAGTCCTGACACATTGCGTGGGGGGAGAGGTGGGGGCTGATGGGTGCCCAGGGAGGTACCGCTGATGGGTGCAGAGGCCAGATACTCTTGGTGCAGCCGTGGGCACGGTGTGATGGGCTGGGGTGATTCTCGTTCAGGCCCAAGTGGAGGACCTGAAGCGCTACAACACGTGCCTGCTGCTGGCCCTCAAGGCCCAGGGGGAGCAGGGCCCGGCTGGGAAGGACAGCCCCACGGAGGTGAGCCGCTCTGCATGCCCCTGCCCCAGGGAGAAGGGGGGTGCGTGTGTGCCTGTGTGTGCACAGGGCAAGGCTGTCCCTTGCTGTGCCAGGCCCTGCAGTAGAGGGGACAGGGGGTGCCTAGGCTCTGTGGGGGGAGGGCTTGTGTGTGCAGTGATGGGCACAACGTGAGCTTTGTGGATGTCACAGTGTGGGACCGGTGGGGTGACATGTGTGTGCTGCACTGACCTCCCCTGCTTTGGGGATTGCTGCCCCCAGCTTCCCCCCAGAGTCCGCCAGGTGCCAGCCCTGGGCCAGGGGGTTGGTTTTCTGCTCTCTGCCATTTTGCTTTTTCATGTCCAACAGCCTCCCATGGATGTGGCAGAGGGGTGCTGGCTGCCCTGGAGGGGGTAAGTGTGGGGCAGGGAGGGGAGGGTTAGCCTGCTTAGCTTGTGGGCTCTGGCGCAGGCTATGGGATGTTGCATGTGGTGCTTTGTGCAGGTAGGGGAGTTGCCCCTTGTGTGGTGCTGGTGGGGATGAATTCAGTCCAGGGCCCATTTCTGACCAGTTTCTTTTTGTGCAATCAGGAGCATTAGCCCCCGCCAGGTGGAGGAGCAAGGGACCCAGACAAACCTGCCAATTACCAGGGAGGCCAGCACCCAGAGAGAGGGCCCTGGGCAGGAGCATGCCAGCACCCAGACCAGGGCCCTCTGTCTGGAGGATGCGGGCTGTCAGATTGACCCCCTGGCTACGATAGACACCGGCACACAGACCAAGGCTTGCCGGTGTCAGAGAGCGGCTGGACACAAGGAGAGGTATGGTGCTTTTCATACTGTTAGCTTGTGAGCCTGGGATACGAGGTGGATGGGAACCAACTGGGTGATGATCTGGGCCCCTTCTGCCTCCAGGCAGGTCAGGATGATCCATGATGCCTATTTCACAGGGTGCCAGTCCCTCACCTCTGGGCCTCTGGGTCCGCTCAGGCGGCATTGGGACCAAAACTTGGGAGGGGATTGCCCCAGACTGTATGAAGTCCCAGGAGGCTGTGGGGAGGGGTAGATGGTGGGCTTGTGCAACAGGAGGGGATGGCCTGGGAGAGCTTGCCAGTCCTGTGGGAATAAGATGGGGACAGGGAGGGGACAGGGAGGTGGTCCCACAGGGGCCTGTGGGGGACTGGGGGTGTTGTGCGCATTGTCCGAGCTGCAGAGTAGGCTGGAGGCACTGGGAGCAGCTGTGTTTGCAGGGAGGGGAGTACTTCCTTCATAGGGGTTGTCGGGCTTGAATTCAGTGCATGATCCACCTCTGACCAGCTGCTACTTGTGTAATCAGGAGCAAATCCCCCTCTGAGGGGATCACGGAGTGGACCCAGACCACCATGCCCCTCTCCAAGGAGGCCAGCACCCAGGCAGAGGGTCCTGGGCACCTAGACATCTGCACCCAGACAAGGGCCCTCTGCCTGGCTAACATTGGGTGCCAGACAAACCCCCTTCCGGAGATAGAGGCCAGGACCAAGATGGAGCATGGTCTTAAAAAGAGAGGACAGGGGGAATGGTATGATGCTTTTCCTAGTTTATTAAGTTCAGTTTTGTTCTGGTTTTTAAAGAGAGGTTTCGTGTTCCCAGACAAATGTAGGCCAAATCCATGAGTGAGTCCAGAAGCATAAGTGGCTCTAAACCCGGGAAGCATGATGCTTTTCCTAGTGTTAGGCTGTGAGCGTGGGGTCAGTGAGGGGAGCTGAGAAGGGGCTGGAGCCAGGACTCTGTTCCCTGGTCCTGGGAAGGGTCTCGCAGGTTGGGAGAAGGACGGGTCGAGGGCCAGCACCCCTGGGTTCCCTCCCAGCTCTGGAGGCCTTGGGAGGGAAGAGAGGAGCGAAGGGGAAATGACTGGTGTGTCTTCAGGAAGTGCCTTGCCCACAAGTCCCTCCAGTGCCCTGGGTGTGTAGGTGGGGCTAGGGCCGGGGCAGGGGCAGTGCAGGCCTGAGCGCTGTGTGCCGGGAGCCGTCCCTGTTGTGTATATCAAGACCGCAGCCAGGAGCCAGATCTAGGTGCAGTCAGCACAGAGGGAGGAAGGGAGTTCGGTGTGGGAGGGTGCCCAGGGCCAGTCGGGGCATGGGCTGGTGGAAGTGGCAGGGGCCTGGGCGTTTGGGGTGTGTGCGATGTGACCCATGTCTCTGCCTCCCACCTCCAGTGCTGACACTGCGGCAGAGGGGAGGAGGAGAAGGGGGCGAACAGCATGGAGGTGAGTGCCCCAGGCCTGAGGGGCCGTCCCTCCAGCCCACTTGATGATCGGGTGCCTCCTGCCTCCAGGCTGGTCAGGGTAACCTGTCCTGCCTCTCTTCCAGGGCCCTAGTGCCCTGTATGGACCGGCTATCTCCTGGGGTTGACCTCATTGTCCACCTTTGATCCTGAGGACCCTGCTGCCAGGGGTTCACCCCAGGGCTTGGAGCTCTGAGCTTTTGGCCCAGGTGTGAGGCCGGCTGGGGACAGAAAGCTCCACTCAGCCACGTGCGAGAGCCATGTCCTGGTTGCTGCTGGGGAGACTCTCCTTTACCCCGTGGTTGCTCCCTAGGGGTGAGCGGAGGGCCGAGGTCCACCCGGTTCCACTCACACTAGTTTCTTCTCGCCTAACCTGGACCCTCCCCCTGAGCATGTTCTGACTGTGCCCCTTCTCCCACAGGTTCAACCTCGCCTGGGTATTGCCCTGCTGCTTCGCCCTCAGGCGGTGAAACTGCGACTCCTCCCCTCCCCATCCACCCCTGTCCTCCTCTCCCTCCATCCTCCCCTTCCTAAGCTGGGATGGGTCCACAGGATGACAGCATTGGTGCTTCTGGCTCTCTGAGCATGTAAGTGGTTTCTCATTCCTTCTAGGTTTTTGCTGCCTCTTCTTTTGTCTCTTCCTTTGAGGATCAGCACCAGGGGCTCCTGTTTAACCTTCGACAGGAGTCAGGAGCAGAGAAATATATATTTGTGAATTTTTTAGGTGTGCCATGAGCCAGATAAAATGGCTTGGTGGGATGGATTCGGCCCGCAGGCCGTATTTTGCCCGCCCCTGCACCAGACCATGAATTGCTTAGGAGGGCGAACCAAAGCTGAGGCCTGCTCCCGTCTAGTTCTGTCAGCAAAGGTTTGAGGTCCTGCATACTCAAAGCTCCTCTGAGCTTGCAGAAACTACCACTCTGCTGGGAGATACTCCATCTCTGCTGAGTGGAGCAAGATCTCTACTGGTGCTACCTCTGCTCTTGTGCTTGCTGCCATGATCCCTTAAGCAATGGGTGCCTCCCTAGGGTGCACGTCATACTCTGGTGGCACTGTTAATGAGTGGAGCTGCCCGAAGATGTGGGTAGTGCTTGTATGGCACTGAAGTTGGTCACTGGAGGCAGGGGCGTGTACACTAGATGCGAGCTTTATTGGGCTTTAATTGGGACTGTTTATGCCACATAGCGCCTAGGGGGTTTTTTTGTTTGCAGCATCATGAATGAGGAAAAAGCCAAAAGACAGGTGAGAGGAAGGGGTTGATGGCTAACCTGGCCCTGGGAAGAAACCGGGAGACAGTGTAGCTGAAAGTCACAGTGCTTCTTGGAAAGGGAGGCTTGGATTTCTGAGAAGGGAACTTCCTACTGTGTTCAGTCCAACAGGGCTCTGTGTCATCCTAGATAGAAAAGTTGTGGGTTGTATCTAGGGTGACCACCCTACTTGGGTGGGACAGTCCTAGAATGGGAACCTCAAGTCCCAGTCTTAGGCTGCATGACTCCGGGACAGCATTTATCCCAGATTTGCAGCATTGTGGGATCCATAGGAAATGGGCAGGTTTCCCCTTGCAGGCTGGCGGCATTCCAGCCTGCAAGGAGTGTTGGGAGCAGGACTCAGGGTGCCATATGCCTGCACACATGCATGTGGTCAGGATCACAGCCAGGTGGCCTGGGGAGCAGCTTCCTGCAGATAAGTCTATGGTAGAGAGGGGATATGTGGGGGTGGGTTTGTGGACAGATTAAGGCCCCACGATGAGGGAGGGAGTGGGGCAGGGGATGGGGGCATGGCGTAGCCAGGGTTGTGCATGGGGCCAGGGCGTGGAGCGGCATGGAGCCATGGACAGCTTGTCCAGGGGGTGAAGGGCATGCGGGGGTGATGGGGAGAGGGGTGGGAGCAGGTGAAGCAGTGTCCTGCCTTTCCCTTTTGAAAAGATGGTCACCCTAAAAGGTATCATCTATTTCTCTTCCTCATGGAAATAACCTATCAAGGCCCATATGTAGACAAAGAAACCTGAACAAACAAAGGTCACATGGTGTTAGGTTATCTGGGTTTCAAAGTCCAGCAACTACTCTCAATTGCTGTTTACGAGACTTTCCGTGCTCCTGCGGCTGTTAAAAACAAGGAAGCTTTCTCATGTTGAAACTCACAAACGTTTGCAGGCCAAATATGGCTTTTTCCACCAATGACATGCACCTGCACAGAGGAGGAGCTAGCTGAGATAGCGGCTGGGGGTGCTATTGTCTTCTCTGCTGCGTGACTGGCTGCTAAAAATAGACCTACCTCACCTGGCTCTGATATAAAAGTGATCTTCCCTGATTCCTCGGACTCCTAAAATTATTAGTGCTTTGTGGCTACGACATTCGTCTGAACTAGGTCCAGAAAAGCAGAATTACTAGTGGAAAGGTAACTAAAATATATTACAGTAAGTGAGTATTTGTCCTCAGTGGGCCAGAATCAATAGAAGCTAAATGAATATGCCTTGGGGTTGAATGTGTGGTTAGAATAAACACTCCTAGGATTGCTCGATGATTTCAGAGTTGTCCGTGAAGGGTATAGCTTGCATAGTTGATATGGAGAAATTTTTGCAGGCTTGGGGTGGGCTGGCCCTGATGTCGCTTAGGCTGGTCTAGCACCACCGGCATGAGTAGGAATCATTCCGGGTTTGCACCTGTGAGGGCTGCCTCATGTCTTTATTTCAGCAGCGGGTTATCTGTAAGATAGCTGCAGTGGCTGTGATTTGAGTTTGTGTGTGGCCACACCTTTCATTTCTGCCGGAGGAAGCATTCTTCATTAATCCTCCTTCGGGGTGGAATTGATTTCATAGGCAGTGAGAGCAAGCACAAAACCTGTGTAATAGTTAAGACCTGCTTGTCGCTTCAAAATAGGGTTTATGTTTTGAACGGCACTGGGGCTTTGCAATGGATCTCTGTGTAGGGCTGAACTTCACCTTCTGGTGGTGATAATGAGGAATGACTGCATTTAAGTCAATGAAGTTGGATAGCTGTACAAAAGGGGCATGCCTATGCTGTCAAAGGACCAGGCTCGGGGGTGCTGTCATGAAACATGGTGCATCCAATCTGTGCGTGCTGCACTGTGCCACGTGTGTCATGATATAGTCAGTGATAAGCCAGGTGTCTCATGGGTGCTTAATGCAGTCGTTCTCAACCATTTAGACTGAAGGAATGCCTTGTTAGACTCCAGACAAAACTCTTGTGCTAGAGGCGATCCAGGCATCTGTAGGGTAATGCCAGCTCTTCATTTTCACTCATTTCTTGGCTACTAAAAAATAATACAGCAATTCTTCTGTTGCAAAGGACTAGGAAAGACCATAACAGGCCAGACTAGTTTAAACCCTAGGAATTCTTGTTTGAAATCTCTGGGAAAAAATGGGCCCCTGGTTCATCCCAAGTCTGATTGTTTTGGGTTTTGGCCAGCATCAAAATCCAGCCAAAGTAGCAATTTGTTCAAATTAGCTGTGTTCATCCTGAGAAAAAGGGTTATCTTGGATACTTCACAGGTAGTTAAAGTGGGACAATTGGCTTGTTTGTAGGGTCCCAGGATAAAAGGCTTTGATAAAATCCAACCACTGTTTTTACCTTCTGGGTTTATCTTGTTTGCACAACTAAGGGTGCTAACATCCATCTGATGGTACCCTTGAAAGCATCTCAAGGCACCCTGGTTGAAAATCACTGGCTTAATGGCAGATAAACAAAGCTCTTGGGTCAGAGGTGATATCTTGTATTAGACCAACTAAATAGCAGCAAAAAATATTCTTTCTTTGCAAGGTTTTGGGTACAAACACCCTTCTTCAGGCTGAGGAGAACTCAAAGATTGCAAAAGTTCTCCTAGGTAGAAAAGAAACTTCATTTTGGACAGGGGAGGTAGAGGGTAGATGTTTATTCCTCTGGGTACCTCAGAGTCCTTTTGTGACAGGGTTGCTCTGTGATGTGCAGATTAGGCAGGCTTCTCCCTTGGCTTAATGGCCACACACTCAATGTTGCATTGAGGCACCACTATTACATGGAGCAGGTGTATGCATTCTTCCTATGCCTGAAGAAGGGTGATTGTGCCCAGAAGCTTGCAAACAGCTTTTTTCCAACTACTCAGTTGGTCTAATAAAAGAGATCACATCTACCCAAAGAACCTTGCCTGCCTATGTCCTTAGACCAACATGGCTACAACCAAGAACCCAGCAGCATGGAGCAGGTGTGAAATGTTTCACTGCAGGGTCTTTAAAAGTACAGATGTGCCCTGGGCAGCAAGAGAAAAAAAACACTAGGCTGTGTGTTTTTTGAGTCATAGCATTTCATGGTCAGTTCTTCTCGTGAACATACAAAAAAAGGGCAGTAGCACATGGAGTGGATCGGCTGGTTGAATAACAATCCTGATCCCCATCCTAAAAACAAGCGCTAAAAAAGTATGAGGGGGCAGACACAGGGACTGTGTGATTCACCGTGTCCTCAGCCCTCAGGAGGAGGGAGGAACTTATTCACAATGGCCCACTCTGTCCTTTCTCCTTTGGCTAAACCTACCAGTGAAGATGGTTGTGAGTTTTGTTATGCTGCTGACACCTCTCTGCCAGGAAGCAGGGAA
>NW_005842137.1:1614726-1619635 GCF_000455745.1 Alligator sinensis
AAGTGAACAGGGAAAATCTTTTGATCAAGTAACATCGCTGGCAGGAATTGAAAGCATTTGGCTTGTCTGGTAAATGGTTGGTACAGTGTCTGGTTTGCAAGGGCCCTCACTTTTTTCCAGGAGAGAGATCCAAGGAGCCACTGGGGCTGGAAAGCCACTTAGTTCACCCTTGGGACAGAATGACTCCCCGTAGGTTGATTTTACTTTAACTTTGGTGGTGTATGACTGATTAGACCTTAAAGTAACATAATTTGGATTACATGCTTGCAAATCTACTGTGACCTGAATAGCATTTTGGCCTGTGATTCTTCCCATGTGCCTCCTGGGACCTGCTTTTGGGATGGAAATGGGTCACAGCTGAAAAACTCAAAAGCTGCTTGCTAAGCCCTGTGCCCTTCTGCAGTCCCTTAGGTCACTTTTCCTTTCTGACTATGAATTATCTATATCCCAGCTTTTGCGTGAAAGCTTCCTAAAAACAAGCCCCATGCATGATGAGATAAGAGTCTGTCTGAGTAATAATACTGAAGATGGTTGATCATTTTCCAAGGGCAGAAATAGTCTCAGAGGATCAGTGTCAGCTGGACTTTAGTGGAGCCCTGCTGATTTAGACAAGCTCAAAATCTGTTCCACGGAGCCTTTATCCATCTGTGTGGGTTGCTTAAAATATCTTTTTTTTCTCCTTTATGTAGTATCCAAGCCATGGAAGCCTGGAGGGGTCCACTGGAAATAGAGAGAAACCCCAGGAGGAAGATCTTGTCTCTGGACAGACAGGATGCAAAGAGAGTGTTGGAACTGTATGTCAAACGCACCCTGAGCAACTGCGAGGACTGCTTTGCTGCTAAGGAAAGACTGCAGGAAGGCAGTGGAGGGCAAGTAAAGAAGACGGCTCGGCTCCAAAGGTCAGCGAGTGACTTCTGCAGGTATTCAAGCTTCAGAGGCATTCGGAGGAAAAGCCAGGCAGACAAAGCCAAGGCAAAACAGTCAGAAGATGCTGGCAGCAAGAAGAAAAAGCAGGTAGCTTGTGGGAGCACTACAGATGATGAGCAGAAGCCAAAGGGGAAAAGCTCGAAGAATGTGCCTGAGGGGAAAAGTCAGTATTGGGGGATCAAGACTTTCCTGAATTTCCTCTTCCGGAGAAACACAGATGAGCACAGAGAGAAATCATGTAGGAAGAAAAAGGATAAAGATGCTGACAAGCAGCAGGTGCCCATGGAAGCTGAAGAGGTTAAGAGATCCAGAACAGACTTGAATTCATCAACGCAGTCTCGTAAGGCCAATAAAAAGAGAACCAGCTTCAGGAAAGCTTTCGCCTTTAAGAAACTTGTCACTGAGGAGGAAAAGGGGGAAGGGTTGGAAGCAGGAGCTAAAGCAAAGAAATCCAACCTTCTTCCACTGGAGAACAGTCAGAAGCCAGGTGTGCCAGGTGAGCGCATATAACATTTGTGTGATGAGGTACTCGTGTTCCCTGGGGAGAAACGATGTGGCTAGAGGCAGAATTTACAATGGGGATATAGAGGCCTGAAGCCTTGTCCACACTAGAAAGGATTTGCTGGGAGAGCCGGTGTAGTGGTATAGCTTTTTTTGGCAACCCCCACATTAGAGCCATAATTTAGGGCTTTCAAGGGTCTGTGCCTACATTACAGAGCCTGTCCCAACATCCTATGCCAGCCTAGGTATATCAGCTGGTGAATGCCAGCCTAGTGAAAAGGGAGTCAGCAGGGAAGCATTTTGCTAGGTGTGTAGCTGCCCCACATCACTGAAGGACATGAGCTAAATTGACAAAGGTATCCCATAGCCAGGGTATGGCTGACCTAGCTATGTTGGCTAGGAGGTGTGACTTTTTCATGCTTCTAGCTGACTTAGCCACATCAAAAGTATAGGTGTAGTCTTTTTTTAACATACTATATACCAGTTTCCTGAATGGATTTTCTGTCTTTGCTAAATGACTTGTTCCATAGGGTTATCTGCATCTACACAAAGGCTTTGTGCCAGCATAGAAGTGTCACAAAGACTCACACCCTGACCAACATTCTCATTTAAGTAAAAGTTGGGATAAGATTTGACTTCACTCCCATTCACTTTCAAGGGTCTGTGCCTTGTCTAGATGAAGTTACTTTTGTGGGAATAGTTTAACTGGTCTAGAACCAGAAATAAGCAATGCTGGTTTCAGGCTTTTTCTAACCTGTATCATTGCAACATCCATTTCCTGGTATATCACTGAAAACCACACCCCCAGCCTACAGAGTTTTGCCTGTAAAACTTTTACAATAGATTAGATATTAGTTTAACAGGCACGTAAGTTAACTGCTTTTCCCCTGGTTGTGATTTGGCTTACTTAAAGACTAGCAGGATTGTTTTGTGAAGGATTTGGTAAAGTTTCGGTACAATTTGGGAAGGCTCCATGGATGTATATCTGTCTAGGGCTGTTTCTCTAGCAGTAACCGCAGTTTGAGAAGCACAATATAATGTTTGTTATTACCTCATACTAATTCAGGGTGGGTATAAGTATGGTGCAAACGCTGGCTGGAAATCTGGCATTAAGGAGCGTGACCTATCTGAAGTTTCCTTGTTGATCAACTGGATCACACAGATTACGAACCTTATCTTCCTTTTTTCAGACACAGAACAACATGATCAGTACTGTGCACAGGTTTCTGAGGAGATAGAACTGATCATCCAGAGCAATGAATCCAAGGGGAAGAAAGGACACAGTTACCACGAGCCACCAAAACCTGTTAGCGCTAATGAAGCTGGTGAGTATCATCCTTTTTGGCAATACTTATATTAACAGGTCACTCTTGATCCACGTGTGGAGAACTCAGTGGTTGAGATTATCCATGTGCAGAATGCACACAGTCTGTGTACAACATAGTCCCTGCCATGGCCTATTTTAAGGATTTAAATGAAATTAAAGGCATGGACAAATGACACACACTTGGGCCGGATGTGGCCCTCCAGGCCATTCTATCCAGCCTGCAGGGCTCCTAAAAAAATTAGAAAATTAATATTTATCTGCTCCTGGCTGCCTGTCATGTGGCCCTCGATGGCTTGACAAAACTCATTAAGTGGTCCTCTGCCCAAAATAATTGCCCGCCCCTGATTAATGTAACAAATGTGTAAAAAACCCCAAAAAACAACCCCCCCAAAAAAACAAACAAACAAACAAACAAAAAAAAACCAAACTAGCAGACAGGTGATGCATATCTCTAAACTGGGATAACTTTGTCTGGCCTGGTGTAGAATTGTCCCTCAGAATTGAGGATAAGAACCTACTGGTACAAGTTACACCATTTTGGATTATGCCTGTCTGTGTTATATTGGCTTAGCAATTTTCTAAAGGTAAGCTAAACACCACCTGTTTCCCTGTCCCTCTGTGGCAAGGTGCTTTAATAGTTGTTACTGTGTAAGCTACACTGGGATAGCTACCCCTCTCTGTCACAGATCCTAGAGCATATATCAGTATAGAAACCCAATGCAAATTATACTGGGATATGGGATCATTTGTTCATGCCATAGGTATAACATGGGTAGATTGTCAACATTAGGGAGTGACTCTGGGACCTGTAGATCTAAAAGCAGGAGCTTCTATTGCTAGAGCTCTGCTGGCAGAGGCTGCAGAAAGGTTCAACCTCAGTACATGGCCAAATCATCACCAAAGGGCACAGAATGCCGCAGTGAGTTGGTTTGGGTTTTATTAATGCTACATGCTCTTGGGAGGTTCATATTTCAATTGCTGGTGCATGCTAAAGACAGTGTCTGCATCCTCACTGCTGCTGTTACTGATTCACAGATTCATAGAAGTTTAGGGCTGGAAGGGGCCTTGTGAGACTTGTCCAAACTGGTGGTTCATATTCATTTTATGGTCAGTTAGCGTAGCACCAGATTCCAGCTATTCAGCTGGCACGGGTGGGTAGGATAGCCAGTCTTTGTATTGGTTGGTAGAGGTACTCATTGGATGTGTCTACACAAGACGCTACTGCGCAGTCGTTACTGTGCATTTATTTAGTACTTATCTTAGCAAGTACTAAATAAAAGTGCAGTAACCAGAGTTACTGCACATAACACTGGCAAATGTATTTTAGGTGATTCTACTGCACGATAGCCTGATAATACTACACAGAAGTGTATTAGCTCTGTCTGTGCTGTGGTGTGCTACAGTGCAGTACAGTCAGTGTCTCCTCTAGATGCACAGTCAGTGCCTCCTCTAGATGCACCCACTGTGTGGCTCTTTGTCTGAGGTAGTGCTTACAACACCTGTAGGTATCTGTGAGCATGCTACTGCTTCTGAGCTGACAGACCTGGTACTTTGTGGGGAATCTCTCAAAGACGTTACAAGCAGAGAAGGACACAAAGCCTCACTGTTTTAGCACCAGTTTCCCATGCCATGGGACAGCAGTGATAAAGTTACCCATCCTAAGCTGAGCACCAAGCTTGTGGCACTGAGCCCATGGTGTGGTGATTTGAGAGCTATGCTGGGAAGTGAGAGAGGTCCTGGTTCAGCCTTCCTGGGAGGGGTAGAAGGCAAGGCCTCCAGCTTCTCAAGTAAGCACCCTAGCCACTCGGCTGTGGGACATCAGAGAGACACCCCTTTTTCTCTGATTCATATGGAACTTGAAGCTTCAAATTGCTAAGGCACACAGACTTGGATTTGAAGAAGAGGCTGCTAGAAATTCTGGAAGTAATTCCATATATCTTTTTGCAGAGGAAGCCATAAGAAGAATTGTTTCCTTCCTTGAGAGTGCTGGAGATGACTGGGATAAGAAGGTGAGGATGGGGCTTTCTTCCAGTGGTTGGCTGGTAGCATACAGATGGTTTTAACCAAACTCTGAATGTGACCACACCAGTTGACATAGTGCACAGGTGCCACAAAAACTGAGATTCACATTAAGGTCTCTGCTCTCACTCCATT
>NW_005842137.1:1619666-1646344 GCF_000455745.1 Alligator sinensis
TCTAAACCTGTGCCCCATCAATCTTTTTCCCACATCTGAGTGACTTACTGCACATGCCAATGAAGGCTCTGGTCACTGAAAGTCTTAGGTTTTTAAGCCATGTTACACCAGTATCTTTCAAGGTTCTCAAAGCTTTTTCTTGTGTGAGTGCATCTTGTGAGGAAGGCAAATCCACAAGCCAATGAAGCTAGTGAAAAGATGACTGTTGATTTCAGTGGGTTTCAGATAAGATCTCGGAAGACATGGGAGAGTCAAAATGTTTGTTAAGTCCAAAGGAAATCTAGCAGAATTTACTTTTGTGCAGTACTTTGGACTTAACAGCTTGTAAGTGGTGCATTTGCCTTGGGCTGACAGAGCTGAATTCCAGCCAGAGAGATAAGGGAGATTTTGTCTTGGAAATGGACAGAGATGGATAGAGAGTTTTCTTGGGTGAGTGCATTGCTGAGGTTGATGGTTATGTACAGAGTGGTTGAATATGTGTCTTACTGTTTCACTTCTTACACAGATAAAAGAAGATGTTGGACTCAGTGCATTCTTCAGAAACATCTCCTATAGCTCCTTCAAACACTTAGCTGATGTCTACGTCAACAATGAAGTGACAGCCAGTGCGCCTGATAGGCATCCTGAAGAAGTGCAGTTTGCATTTGCCGTGCACCTGACTGCCAAGGTAGCAGGCATCTGTAACCATACTGTGAACAGGATCATGGGGTTTGGAAACCAGTACCTCCAGGACTCTTTTGCAGAGTTTTCCTACAACAGGAATCTCAAGGTAAGGGAGGAGAAACAAGTCTGTGGTGACAGCACATCTAAACAGATACCTCAGGTCATGTAAACTGGAGGAGCTTCCATAGACACCAGTTGATGCTGGCTGAGCATCTAGCTATACCATTGTGTATGCTACTGTCACACCTATTGCTCCAGCTGAGATCAGGGACCTACTGTATGAAGTGATGGGGGTTTAACAGCCCTTGCAGCAGCAGAACTGCACTTCATTGCCCACCTGATTTACCTGTGGCAGGTTGGCTTGCTCTGCCTAGTAGTTGTGTGACTGGGTTGATTGTATAGTTTTAGAAATAGGTTAGACAAGGATTTGTAAGGGATGGTTTGGATAGGGATGGCCCTGCCTCAGGCTAGGGCTGGACTAGATGGCCGTCAGAGGTCCTTTCCAGCCCTGCCTTTTTACGACTCTGTGTAGACACAGTAAAATATACACTTTTCCTAGAGATTGGAACTGAATTATGATTTCCTGACTTTTCCTGTAGTTTTTGAAGCCTAAGGTCATCATTTCCTTTCCTCTCTCTCTCTCTCTTATTTCCTGCCCCCATCCCCCCCATCACATAAAAGCTCTGACACACTGGTATCATTCAGTCCAACTGGTGGCCGATATCTAGAGCTCTTCATTTTTTTTCTGCATAAAAATATTTGGGGTTTTTTTTCTTCAAGCCTTTTGAGTGAAAATGTTGAGGTTTTATCAGAAAATGGAAAAGCCGTCAGTTTTCAGCACCACAAAGATTTGGGGGTTTTATGTTAAAACCTGAATATTTTTTTACCCATATGGGTTTTTTCTCCATAAAAAATCATTTTTGACAAACATTTTCAGTTTCTAAACAATCTTTATGTATTAAGCATTCATGGTTGTGTATTATTAGGCTTATAAAAGGCATCACAGCTGGACAAACTAGCCATTAAAGATGACTGTGAAGGAGATACACACAGATTAATTTCTCATAAACCACTTGATTCATATGGATATTATCCTTCTGATCATTGACACACTGAGTCATGAGCTTTTGGGTTCTATTTACCCCCTTGCCAATGCATTTTGCTGTGTATCTGGTCTCTGTGTGTACAACTCTTGTGTCTTCTGCTCTGTAAACAGCAGCAGTATGAAGAGATCATGTGGGCACTGTTATGTCCCAGCTAACTGCATTTATAACTATATATAAGCATGTGAGGCCCTGCAACACACACTGCAACTTTGGTTTTCTGGCAGCTTGTAAATATAGAACTTAGTGGGCACTACAAGAGAAGTTGCAAACTATTTAAAGGAATACTAGTCTATTTTTATGCACTACTATGCTGAATTTAATGTCAATTATATAGCAAAAATAGCCTGAATGTGGGACACTTTCACTTCTTGGCTCTGGCAAACTGGGCTGAGATAGGAGGCTGGAAGTTTAAAGCAGCAAAAAGACTAAGCCCATCACTGGGCCGCTTAATAGAGTAAAACCTGCTCCTGGTTGCTGGCAGGAGGTGGAAAGCAGAAGCAGTGTGTTGCACTGTGCGGGGCACAGGATTCTGGGAGCACATGTATGGGGTGCGATTTCTGTTTTTTAGTGGTTGCCATCAGCTAGCACCTAAAGAGTTTTAAGGAGTAAAGAGTAGAGGCAGGGCTAGTGAATCATCATGTCCTCCTGAGAAGCCAGGGGAAGCCATTTGGAGCAGTGAGGTTATAGAAACAGCTATGAAACATTTCAGCAGCAGGTGTGTGGTGGGTTCTCTCTATATCTGGCCCCTGTAGATCTTCTCAGGGCACAGCCTGGTTTTCCTAGCAGTGTGATGAGGGAAAATGATGGTCTTGATCTGTCATGCTGGATTAGGTCATCTAATGTAGTATCCTGTTTCTGAACTGCTGCAGAAAGCAGAAACCCTCCTGGATGTAGTGATGGGATAACCTTGACTCTAGGACAGGGGCAGGCAGTTATTTTGGGCAGAGGGCCGCTTACTGATTTTTGGCAAGCCACCGAGGGCCACATGACAGGCAGCCAGGGGCAGATAAATATTAATTTTCTAAATTTTTTAGGGGCCCCGCAGGCTGGATAGAAGGGCTTGGTGGGCCGCATACGGCCCATGGGCTGCATTTTGCTCACCCCTGCTCTAGGATAGATTTCCTTGTAACCCCCAGGGCTTATAAATTAGCTTGGGCCAGTAGGGTTTGCAGCAATTCTGATACCTGCTTCAGAATACACCAGGGCATGTGCTTATCCATGATGTGGTACACACTCAGATATGGATGGGATCCTCACTGGTGTTTTACTTCTGTCTCAACAGGACAGGGAAATGTTCAGAGTCAACAGCTGTGAAGGTCCAGACTGAGCATTATTACCTGTGAAGGCACTTTCTGAACCGCCGCTGATGCCTGTGGTATCTTCTAACTCAGCACTGCCCCTGTGAAGGACACAAATATGCTAATGGATGTGTGTGTGTGCATGTGTGTGTGTGGTGGTGTGGGGGGGAACATCTGTAACAGATGTACTCCTGATTTTAGTATAATTTTGTGAATAACGGATTAAAAAGCCTTTTTAAAATGTATAACGTGTGTGTACCTATGTAATATCTATAGGATAAATAGCTAGTGTATAATATATTCAATGTATATGCAGTGTCTAATACAAATATTACCTAGTTCTGTTCTGTATTAACCACATCTCTATGTATTATAGCTCAGTTTTAGGAACTAGTTTAACCCATGGGTATTACTGGTATTTATTTTACTTGATTTATGGTCCAAAAGCCCCAGTTTTGAAAAGATCTTAAGCACATATTTAACTTTAAGCACAGGTCCTTAAGTTCTCTCCTCGATTAGGAAGTTTAATTGAATTGGCCTCCAGTCCCACTGGTATATCTTCTGTTTATCATAATTAATGACAAACTTTTGGAAAAGGCAATAAGCCTCATATCCTGGGGCCATTCTCTGACAATTAGCAGTCAAGATGATTATGTGAGGGACATGTATTCCCACATTTGCTGCTGTGAGTTTCCAACACTTTCTGAACGACTCAGAGAGCATCCATTCAGGCATATTCTCACTGTCAGCAATGGAGGGCAAAGAAAGGGGATGTAAATTAAATTACAGGTCAAATGAACTGTGCTTTAATACAGATACTGTATTGTCTGCAATATCTTTTATATTACATGCAAAGCAGGCTAATCAGGCAGGCAGGCAAGCAGATGAATGCCAGTACTTGTGGTGCTATTCTATATTTATAGCTGCCTTCTTTCTCAGCAGAAGGATGTTTATTGGAAAGAGATGGTTGACCTGATGCCTAACACTGACTTCTTATTCTCCCTTTCCAAAGAATTTAACCCCTTAAGTCCCAGCAGGTCGCAAGACCAAAGGGAGTGGGCAAACTGAATCATGCGTGCTTTTCATAAAAATAATACAGAAATTCCCCATGCAAGCCCACATTCATTCCTAGTATAAACTCCATGGAAAGAAACAGAGATTGATTAAAGATTACTGGAGATGCAGACACCTTTCCTTTAATCCCTGTGATTCTCATCCAGGAAAATAGAGTCCACATATGACTTCATCTATATATAAAGATGTTGACAGTTGTGAGTGTCAAAAAAAGAGAAAAATCACACTTGTGTATCAACAGAAACCTCAGTGTAAGTGCAGTTACAAGAGCAAAAAGCGTCTTTCACTGGTATATCTTATACTGTTTAAAACTATCATATTGTTCTAATTATAAATAGGCCATTTATTCCCTCTTAAAGAACCATAAAGATGACAGTTGACTTGTATGCAGGATCAACCTATAATAAGAACAGCAGGTTATATGAAAACAAATATTTTGCTGGTATAAACTCTCTCTCCGCTAGGGGGGTATATAGCTTAATAGATACAGCAATACTGGCAAAGCTTTTCAGATGCAAACAAGCCGCACACACATACATGTTTGTGCCTTCAAATTCTCTTTATGCACAGATAATACTACAGTAGGTTCAAAGTAGGCATGGAGGGGCAGGGAATGTGATGGGGAGGTAGGAGTTACATGCTGCACATGATATTGGGCTGATACAGGGAATGTTTCATCATGCAAATTATAGAGGAAAGGGGATTTCAGGCTGGGGAGCGGGAAAGGGGATCAATTAAGTTGTAGTCTGCTTTCCCGTTAGCTCCTGGTGTAGGGTAACTCTGGCCTTACACTGGGACTGTGGCAGAGACACCATTGCTCCTCTGGTCCTCACTCAGACGAAGTGCCCACTGATGGTGATAGGAGGATTTCCTTAATTAGGATGATGGGCCAGATCCTGACATCTTTGCCCTCTTCCTTGATACCTACTCCATGAGTAGTTCCAGTAGCCTTTTTCCTAGATTAGGTCTGACTAGGGAAGGTAGGATTTTCTCTCTGCCTAACACAGTGTGAATATGAGCCGGCAGTGTGATGCTGTAGCCAGGAGGGCAAATAATACTCTGACGTGCATCAATCGATGCATCTCCAGGAAAACCAAGGAGGTGATTCTTCCGCTCTACTCAGCGCTGGTGAGACTGCAGCTGGAGTACTGCATCCAGTTCTGGGCACCACACTTTAACAAGGACGTGGACAAGCTTGAGAGAGTCCAAAGAAGAGCCACCTGTATGATCAGAGTCTTACACAGCAAGACATACAAGGAAAGGCTGAGGGATCTGGGACTCTTCAGCCTGAGGAAAAGAAGGCTGAGAGGGGACCTGGTAGCAGCTTACCGCTACACTAGGGGAGTACATCAGGGGCTTGGTGAGCAACTGTTCCCCAGGGCACCCGAGGGGAAAACTAGGAGTAATGGCTACAAACTCCAGAAGATTGATTCAGACTCAACATTAGAAAGAACTTCTTCACAGTCAGGGTGTCCAGACTGTGGAATAAGCTCCCTCCAGAGGTGGTGCAATCACCTACCCTGGAAATCTTCAAGAGGAGACTAGACAGTCACCTTGCTGGGGTCACCTGACCTCCAGTTATCTTTCCTGCTTGGTGCAGGGGGCTGGACCTGATGATCTTCTGAGGTCCCTTCTGGTATTACATTCTATGGGTCTATGAACACCTATGTTTCTCACTGAGTTTGCTTAGTGCCCTAGCCTCCTTGGCTGGATCCAGACATGCAGGTGTGTGCAGTTTGTGGTGCCACAAACCTCTTTCCAGCACCACAAACTGCATGAATTTCACTTTAATCTGGGTGCCATGCTGTTAATTTGTAGCACCAGGGCAAAATTTGCTACTGGGATTTCCCGGTAGCAAAAAAAAAGAAAAGAAAATCCTGATAAAAAAGTGGTGCAAACTATGCCGAAGTGGCATTTCCTGGGACAAACACAAACACTGGGGCACAGGGTGCCTTGAGATGAGGGAGCAGGCAGTCCTGGACTAGCTGTCCTTCTGGCTCTGAGTGCCTCAGCATGGGGGCTCTGTTGAAGAGCCCTTGCTCTGAGGCACGTGGAGATGGGGGAGCAGCCAGCCCTGGGCTAGCTGTTCCCCTGTCTCGAAGCACACTGCTCCCCAGTCAGCTGCTCCATGGCTGGCTGGGTTGTAGCGTGCCTCAGTGTGGGGGCTCCATGTGCTTCAGTGTGGGCGCTTTACAGTGGAGCAGCTAGCCCAGGGCTGCTTGTTCCCCTGTCTCGCGGCACCCTGTTCCCCCAGCTAGCTGGGGAGTGGCTGGCTGGGGTGCAGGGTGCCTCAGCACTGGGACTCCACAGCACACAGAGATGGACCCCTTGGCTGCCTGCTCCCCTGGCTCCATGTGCCACTCCCTGGCTGGCTGGGGCACAGGGGCTCCTGTAGACATGCAGCAAGGCTGCTCCAACATGCTGTAAATCCAGTCCGTTGGAGCAGACTCGATTAATCTTGATTAATCGAGTCTGCTGGAGCATGGAAATTAACACACTCCAGCATCCCTGGAGCAGGGGTGGGGAATTATTTTGGGCAGAGGGCCGCTTACTGAGTTTCAGCAAGCCATCGAGGGCTGCATGACAGGCAGCCCAGGGCAGCTTAATATTAATTTTCTAAATTTTTTAGAGGCCCTGCAGGCCAGATAGAATGGCTTGGTGGGCCACATCCGGCCCCCGGGCCGCATTTTGCCCACCCCTGCTTTGGAGTCATGTGTATTGGCGTCCCCATGCTGAAAAATGGTGGCGGGGCACTTTAAACTAAAGCTTGATCAATGAGCTTTCGTTCAAAGTGCCACACCACCTTCTTTTGGTGCGGGGACACTGATACATGCGATGCTTGGGCACTTTTAATTAGCGCAGCTCACTAATTAAAGTGCCCCCCTGCCTCTCCGAGCATGTCTATAATGCCCAGACTGCCTCAATGCGAAGGCTAGCCCTGCACTAATGCACCCTGTGCACCAACCAGCTCCCCCTGTCCACACAGCACATGGATCAGTGGGACAATGTATCCTGCTGCAAACGGCATGCGCAGGGGTGGGCACTGCAGCACAAAGTAGCGGCACACTGCTATTTGTGCTGTTGCAAATGCATGCTCCTGCTCATGTGGACCTGGCCTTATGATCGTTTTGGACTTCCACGGTTATTTCTAAAGGCACAGAGCAATAATCTGAGACTCAGGAGAGAGTGGTTCATTTCTGGCTCTGGTACTGGTTTGCTGCTTGACTGTGGGCAAATCACTGCTCTATGCTTCAGTTTCTGCCTCTGGGAAACGGATATAATGGTACAGGCTTCTTCTGTAAAGTGTTTTGAGATCTCTGGATGAAAACCTTATGTTTGAGTTCTGCAGATGAAAGGCACATTATAAATGCATATATGATCGTTATTTCATTTCAGGCTATTGCAGGCTCACAAAGTTATTGTGGTAGTTTAGGTACAACCAAGTCTTGCTATGACTGATTACTAGCCCTTGTTTTTTTTTACTTGAACAGGACTCAGAGCCTACAGGGCATTTTCCTAAGCTGGCAATCTATGTTAAATATGATGCAGGATGAGATAGTATCAAGTGAATTACTATAGGACCAGGAGGGAGGATCATGTGCTGCAAGGTGATGGGGGTTATTTGCTTTGCTTTGTACACAGTGGGGTTTTGTTCGTCATGCGATGACATATTCTCCTCTGTGCAGTCAGGACTTTCCCTTTCATTCAAATGAACATTTGAATAACAAAGTGTCTCTCCCATTCCCGTCTCTGTGGTTTCTCTCCTATCATGTACCAGACTCCTGGGTTCATAATATGTACATCAAAAGCCAGATTCTATTCTACCTATCAGGCATCAAAGGGGATTAAAGCATCTATTCCATTCCATTCTACTTAAGTCCCTGAAAAACTCTTAATAGATAAAGTTGAGGTGCTCCTTCTCCTCCTCGCTGCTCTGTTGTGACTCCATCTATGGTGGCATGACAATGAGTATGGATGCCTATTTGTTTTGCTTTGTGCCATGATAAAAATGTTTATGGTGTCACAAAGGTGATGAAAGGCAATGCTTGTTTCCACCATGTGTGGCTCTGACAAAAGGTAGTAATAATTTGTGCCACTTTATTGCTGATATCTATTTGCTGGAGCTACCCACACTCTCCAACTGCCCCAGGCAGGAGCTCTCGGGGCATGGGGGTTCAATCCCGCATACCCTGGAATTCCCATACAGGATCAGGTGCCTCAAGCCTTGGGAGCACCTGCTCAGTTTTCCCTGCTGCCAGAAATGTGGCTTGGGGATCTCTGGGGTATGTCTCTAGAAGCGGGGAAAGGTGGGGTTCCCTGCTTACAAAGAAGCATCCTGGAGATTGAGAAGTTGTGTCTCTGGAAGTGGGGAACACTTTGCCCATTGTCCCACAAGATCAATGGGTGGGACAACTAGTGATGTTTGTTACACCTAATGAAGGAGATCAGTTGAGCTGGGATGTATCCTGAGATGTGGTCAGCAGCAGGGCAGGTGTGCTCACCTGGATACACCTGCCCTGGTCAGCGAGACAGCAGGTGCTGCCCTCTGTCTTCCTATTCCCTGTGCTACCTGTACTGGGGAGTGAGCCTCAGCTTCACTGCACTTGCATCAAAGGTGACAAAGACAGAAGAGCCAGGCTTTGACCTTTCATTTCCAAGACACGGATGCAGTGATACAGTTGTAGCATGAACCGCCAGGAGAATGCAGAGCCAGGCCTCTTTTGGGGGACCTGGAAGGTGAGCCTCCCTCTTTGGGGAGAGCGGAGCATCAGAAATGATGCAAGTATGACACAGGCATGCGCAGGCTTTGGGTTTGTTGTAACAGATTCTTCCTCATTTGTCTAAGAAGGAAGGTGTCATCAGGGAAGATCCTTTTTTGTGTGTCGCCTGGGTCTTGACTGGGTCCATTGCTTTTGAAACCATGCATTGGGAGAAGCCAGTGCAGTGTTGTCTTGTCTTTCATTTTGCAGGGTAGAGAAAAGGCATGCTTAAAAGAAAATGTCCAATTATTAATACATCCTTCATTTCACTCCACTTTGCTCCTAAAGTCCTGAGGTGCTTTAGACAACCTACATCAGGGTCAGGGTCAGGGTCAGGGCTCAGCAGCCACAACCCTTGTCTGGGGCTTTAGGCCATGATGGCTAGATTCAGCAAAACATTGCAAAGTGGATGTAGGAAGAATCCACACTTCAGCCTCAGCCCCAGCCCCACACAAGTCTAAGGCTGAACAGGTTCCCCAAATAATTGAATATAAAAGGAGAAGGTGACACCAGGGGCCCAATGTGGAAACTCTTTGGTCTTGAAGTGTCAAATCCTATTGCCCTTTGTGAATCTTAGCGGCAAATTCTTTTAGCCAGTAAGTATCACAATCCCCCACGGGCTCAATTCTACTTCCCCAGCAGTGGGGACAAAGAAGGGTACATCTGCAGACTGAAAGAGAGATGCTAAAAATAAAAGGCCCAGTTGCCCCTACATTTTTTATTTGACTGAGCTCTGCGGCAAAAAGGAGATTGGAATAAACATTAAAATCTGAAATCTGAAATGCTGTAATGGCTGATGCACCAATGTTTTATTTTGGGACTACAATTATTTTGTGCAAGATGATGGAGAAGTAGAAAAAGTTGGTTACAACATGGCTCACGTTGGTTTCATTTAAATCTATTAAGAACAGGTTGAATATAAGCACAGATAAGCTGTGTGTCAAATGAGAGAAGTGTCCATACCAAATGCAGCCTGATCTAACTATAATGGTGTACATTCATGTTCAGGCAAGGCTGGAAATGCAGAGGGAAGTAAGCTGATAGAGGTCTGAGGGCTTGTGAGTAGAAGGAGCATTAACATTAGAAATGTACATTCTCCAGCAGGTATGAACAATCGGGAAAAAATTGTATCCGCTAAGCCCCAGTGAAAATTAATCTCTCTATCTTGATCAGCTAGAAAAATGTAAAAATTGATTGTCCTTTTGGCTAGAAAGCAAAAGAATATTGTCTGGAAAGCAATGTTGATCCCATTGTTTCCTTTCAAGCACAAAGAGTATAATAGGGGTCTTGATTTCAAGCACACACTAGATCAGGAAAATCAAGTATAAAGAGGCAATGATCCCAAGAGAACATTTCCAAGGCTGCCCTAATGAATTTGGGAGCACATTGACCCTGACCTTCACAGGGACTTGAGCTCATGTGGATCCTAATGTCACTGTTACTTGACTAGCAATAACTAGAGGAAAAAAAAGCAATGTAGATTATTCTCTACCTTGGTCCCAGCATAGGGGCAGCTGCTGCATTTAATCCTCTTTTCCATTCTCCACCCCATTCATCACTCCATGGTGTCTGGTGAAGTCCTTGTAAGCTGCGTCAGTGGAAGTGAGGATCCTTGTTGATGGGTTCTGGTTTCAAGACCTCCAATGGGTTGGGACAAGCCTTTCTTACAGGACTCACTGGCTAATGGGAGTGTCACGTTGTTGGCAAGAAAATCTATGCCGAACTCTCCTTTTGGAACAGAAAAAAGAAAGATTCAATTCTCACAAATACTTAGAGCTGTGTAATAACCAGTGTTAACTCAGGAGAATTTCTGGAGTTGCATGGACTGCTTTGAGATGGGGAAAGGAAGGGCCATAATGGCATCTGAATGTCATGTAATGGGATCAATAATGAACATGGTTGAGTGCTAGAGGTCAGATTTGGCAGCAGTCCTGACTAGCAGTGGGCAACAAATGCAGTTTTGGCTCCAAGTCAGTTGTAAGATGCAGAGACTTTTATGAACTAAACTTCCTGTCCATCCTCCCTCAGGGAATATCATCTCTTCTCTGTCCCCCTCAGCACAGTACTTACTGTTTCTTTCCAAGTAGAAGCCAGCATCATGATACCCTTTTAGAAAGAACTCATGCACCGCCTACCAAGAAAAGATGTCAGGCTTGTAAACAGTGCTTGTTCCAGGCACACAGCAGAAGGTAAGTCTGAGGTTGCATTGACTCCTGATGGCTACTCACCAGATGGCTGGGTGGAAAAAAACAACAGACTATCCTGTGGAGGTTTTCTAGTTGTATCTGAAATTGCTGCTGAAAACTGTAAAAACTGAAGAAAGTGCCTGGCTTATCCCTTGGGCAGATGTCATTGTCAAATGCAAGAGCAGACACTATAATCATGGTCTTTGCGTAGAATGAAGGCTCTGGGCTACTGAAGTTTCCGTCAATATAGCGCTAGAAAAAAACAGGCACAATATTTGCGTTAGGTAACAGCTCACGGATCTGTGTGAAGCAATGAGTGGATCACGCTTGTGCATGGGTCTGAAGCAGGCCTGGGTCTTTATAATGCCCCCCATTCCCACGCTGAGAGTCAGCTTCTAGCACTGAGGGCTCTTCTGTAGGGTTGGGAATACAAGTTACCCCACTCAAGTGAGTGCCCTCACTACCTGGCCATGGATATGTGCCCCTTTCTCTAGTTTTCTCTCTCTCCCTGGCTCTCTCTGGCTCTCAGAACAAGCCAGGCCTCAGTTAGAAGCTGCTCTACAAACTTTCATTGGCAATTTTGCTCTGCTGTCTTTGCTCTGCCAAAATTCCCAGCTTTTCTCGGTCATTGGCCAGCTCCTCTGACAATCGCATTTTCTTTGGGTTTTGCTGGAGACCAACGCCGTTGTGCATTGCAGACAGCCACTGCCTCATCTTGTGCCCCTCTGGCCTTAGGACTCCCATCCTCGGGTAGGCCTCTCAGTCGCAGGTAGCCAACTAAGGTCCAGCAAGCAGTGAGGTGCTTGTGCAGCTCTGCAAGTCTTCTTTCCTTCCCTCTTGCATCTTCCCCCATGTTCCCCTCCCATCTAACTGGTTGTCCACCGGCTGTGTTCAAGATACCAAGGTCTCTGAGGGAGGGACTTTCCTTCTACTCGTTCTCCCTACAGGGGAACCAGAACCAGCTGTTTCATCCGGGCATGCAACTCGAGGGAAGGGGCTGCTTTAAGATTTTCCCCCATCTCTACAAAACATACCTATGCCCTGGTTAACCAGTTTGCCATCCAGCTGTCATTGTGCCCTGGAAGGCTGTAAGGACAGACTTGGACTCCAGATGTGGCAGTAGTTGGATCCCCAGGGTAAGGTCTTGGAGATGGAGGGACCTGTGGCAGTAATTAACTAAAATCCTGACCCGTGCTCACAGGCTCCTGCCTCTGCTGGAAATTGGATGAGGAGGAACTATGGGGAGGGCTTAAGGGTCAGACTCCTGATTTTTTTTATCTGTGTTGATCACAAAAGCCACTGGCAGCAGCTGAGCGGTTCCCCGGGTCTCAGCCAAGGATACTCACCACACCCTGGAAAGAGAGAGGGATGTACCCAGTATAGGCAGGAATGAAGCAGCTGCAGATCACTGCCTGTGGGGAAAGGAAGCACAGAGAGATAATGGAGCAGGACTCTCTTTAAACATGGGGATGAGGAGTGCTCCCTGCACCTGGATCATGCTGTTTGGGGTATTTGGAGCAGAGGTCCGGCCATGCCAGGTTTCATGTGCCAGGCCAATGTATATTGGCCTGGCACATGTATATTGTATGTGCCAGGCCAATGTATATATTGTATATATTGGCCTCCTGTATATTTAGGACCCTGGGTCCTAAATATATGGAGAGGGGTAGTGGTGCCCAGCGGCCTGGCTGCCAGGCCACAGGGTCTGTGTGGGTGGGAAATCCCGCCGGCTCCGCTACGGCATCTGAACAAAGCGTTGCAGCCCTTGTTGGACACAGATAGATCCTGATGCAAGTTCAGCTGCCAGAGTTTCAGGAGGATTTCAGATAGAGTGAACGCAAGTCCAAGTGCTGCTCCCAAACCTACGTCTGATGGCAGCTGAAGTGCCAGTTAGGCCTCAAGGCGCAGCCTCTGGCACCCAGGGCACTGCTCACGCCATTTAGAGAGTGGCGTGTGTGATTCATGAAAGGGTTCATTCTGCCCGATGCCTCTGTTTTGCCCGTGCACGGTCGAGCTGACAAGATTTGGGGTTATAATCTTCGCTGTGGGGTCCGAGCTCATTGGGGACAGCTCAGGAAATGTCCCCTCTCCTGCTCCTGAAGGTGCTGCTCCCCTTGCAACTGCTCTATTCCCCGTGTACTCGGCTGGGATCTGTTAATCCATCATAAGCCAAGACCGCCGCCATCCTCCCTGATGCCAGGAGCTGACCTGGCTACTTCTCAGGCTGAAAACATTCGCATGTGCAGTATGAGCTCAACAGTGTGACCCCTACCTGGAAGAGCTACAACAGGCACAGGGTGTCCGTCTGTGGATCGGGACTTGCAAATACAATACACCTGCTACCACTGAGCTCCTCGACTCTGTACCCTTAGCGTCACACCAGCACTGAGACAGCTGCTCTCACCTGAATGATCTCCTCCTTCGACCCGAAGTCTGACACCCCGACGCTCTGTCTGTCCGATACACGAGTGAGCATAATGTGCAGCCTCCTTGAAGCCAGCTGGTGGGCATTATCTGGGAGGGCTTTGTATAGCAACTTCTGTAGTTTTTGAAGTAAATCGAGATTTGGAGATATAGGGCCAAGCATGACATTTCTGACCTCTTTCACAATTGTGCAGTAGTCCTCAAACACTGCATCTAGGGGGAAAAGTGAGCGTGTTCAGTAGTTTGTATAATGACGTGGTGTGCAGGGCGGTCTCAATCCCACAATTATTAATTAATTTTGAAATGAAATCTTCATATTTTCCCAAGCGGGAAGCAACTGTCACCACCTGAGATCCTGCTCCTGCCTTTGTTTCGAGGTAATTTGCTAGGATCTGCCTGCCCAGAGGAGTTTGCCATCTGTTGACCCCTCCGTAAAATCCTATGAAATACGAACTTTCATTCCTACCCAGGAGAACTTTTCCAATCTTTTCTCCGATGCCTGATGAAGGGGGCTTGTGCCCGAAAGCTTGCAAGGAAAGAATTTGCCATGAAAACTTGCAATTAAAGATTTTAATGTTGTTGTTGTTGTTGCAAAAATCTTGTTGGTCTAATAAAAGAGATCATCTCTACACCGGGTCCCGATTGCCAAACGTTAGTGACGTTTTGGGGAGTTTGAGACGTGTGCCTGAAAACAGACGGCGCTCCTTTGCTCCCCTTGCTCAATCTGGGGGTTGAAGATCACACCGGGAAGCCTCGGTGTGACACCAGCTTCATTTGGGGGTGCGCAGGGGGGTCCTAAATTAAAAATCAGGGAGCCATTGAGCAAGGACAGAGGTTCAGAGGGGGCTCTGGACTCCCCAAGGAGCAAAGGGTGCAGATCCCGTTTGAGAATCTGGCCTCGATGGAGGGCGCTGAGCACCCGAAGATCTGGTCCTGAGCTCTTTTTCCAACCATTTACTAGTGAGTGGGTGCATCGTGGATCAGATGTCAGATATTATATGCGATACCCTGCCGGGTTTTTTTCCGTTGGTGGAGGGAAAGGAGACATGTTGCATATCTCCCTCAGAGGCATGGAAGGAGCTGGAAAAAAAAAAAAATCTCATCCTGATCTAATGTGGCGATTCCCTGAAGAGAACTGTTATTTTATTATCTCGTTAGTTATTAATTATTTACTTAGGGCTGAGGCATTGTGGTCGTGAGATGCTGGTGCAGGGGCCCAGAGGCGCTGAGGGGACAGCTCTCCCTCCATTTTGTGTGCGGCTGAGCAGGCAGCTTTCCCTCCCTCTGAGAGGCCTTCTCAGTGCCTCTTACTGAGGGGCTCATTACCTCAGAAGAAGCCGCTTCCAGGATTTATTTCATTACAGAAGTCATCTTTAATGAGGTGCCATAACTCTGTTCTATTTATAC
This sequence comes from Alligator sinensis, assembly GCF_000455745.1. Lineage (NCBI taxonomy): Eukaryota > Metazoa > Chordata > Crocodylia > Alligatoridae > Alligator > Alligator sinensis. Next base: position 1,634,585 of record NW_005842137.1, read on the forward strand.
CAAAGGCCAAGTGTAAATCTTTTAACAGTTAGTAGATCGCTTGCTGTTTACTAAATGCTGGCGTGCTCAAGGGGTTGATTATATAGTAACCCTGGGCGCCTACACCTGTGCCCAGTGCTTGCTCTGAGGCGTGCTAATTAGCGTCGACTCGATTAATCCAACAAACTCAATGAAAGCGCCCGCAGCGTCTCGTGTATTCAGCATCCCACACTTCAAACTGGCGCCCCCGCCACCATTTTGAAGTGCAGGGATGAGTCGCCGAGCCTTCCAGCAGACTCGACTTCATGTTGATAGTTTTTGATTTATAATTGAATAAATTATGGTTTATTTCTTATTATAACTACGTGATCTATTCATTATAAATGATTCATCGAGTCTGCTGGAAGGCTCGGCGGCTCACGTATGCAGCATCCCTGCACTTCAAAATGGTGGCGGGGCGCCATTTTGAAGTGTGGGACGGTGGATACACGAGACGCTGCGGGCGCTTTTAATGAATTTGTTTGATTAATCGAGTCTGCTTTGATGCTAATTAGCATGCTCAGAGCAGGCATCGGGCACAGGTGTGGGACGCTGAATACACGTGACACTGAGGGGGCTTTAATTAAAGCGGCTCCCAATAGCCACTCTAATTAAAGCACCCTCTCCCCACATCCCGGAGTACGTGTAAAGACGCCCTTTTATTTGTATCTACACAGACACTCAGCAAAGTATATTCTAGTATAAGATGTTATATTGCCACTTTCTTTACTGCTTTTGCTAGTGGATTTTAATATCTTAGATAAGCTAGTAAAATTAATACACGGTTGATGCTGCAATAACAATCTAATAGTTTTAACTATTTAGTATGTGGGGTGGGAGTTTGGCTCTGTTAGTATAAGCCAGCAGGGAACTGAATGTGCCAAAGTAGTGTGATAGTATTTTGGGGGGGTTTTGGGGTCTTTTTTTGTTTGTTTTTTTTCTTCTTTCTCTTATGTTTCCTCTTTGCTCCCAGGAGCTTGGCCACTTCATTCAATATACCATGGGCAACTGGTGCCTTTCGAGTCTGGGGGGGCACCAGATCACTGACCGGGGGGGGGGCGGTGAGGGTCCTCTAGCGGCCAAATGCAAGTATCTGCTCTTAATTTTAATTTGGTGAGAAATTCACAAATTGGATATCAATTTTATGCAGGTCTCCTCTCACAGCAGTATCCACTAATGGTGTGATATCACCTTCATTTTGCTTGGCAAGAAACATATGCGGCAGGGATGTCCTGTTTCTCCACCCTTACTCAATTTAGCATTGGAGCCTCTGGCAGCAGCTATTAGGCAATCAATTCACATTGAAGGGATAAAGGTTCTTGATCAAATGTATAAATCAGTGTATATGTAGATGATATCTCACTGCTGTTGAAAACCCCAGGTAATTTATTATTTCATGTGGTAGCTCTGTTTGAGTTGTTTGGCCAGTTATCAGGCCTCAAAAGTAATTGGGATAAATCCTATTTTATGAATGCATCAAAGAGACCAGATCCATCCAGATGTTTCCATTCTCAGCTAAGGAACTGTAAGGAACTATAAGGTAATAGATAATTTAGGAATACAGATTAGATGCTCTAATCTTTACAATATGGTGCAACTAAATATTGATACAATCTTAACTAATATTAAAAAGATATGGAAAACACTTCCAATATCATAGATTCATAGAGTCATAGAAGTAGGGTCGGAAGGGACCTTGTAGATCATCAAGTCCGACCCCCTGCCCATATCATTAATGGGAAGAATAGAAATAATCAAAATGAATATCTCCCCCCCACCCCAAAAATAGCTATATACTCAGTTTATTGGCCTTGAAAGCACCTGCATTTGTTTTTAAGTGTATTAATAAAATGATATTCAACCTCATGTGTAATTTAAAAGACCAAGAATGGTTTAAAATGGCATGGTGTCATGTTGGAGTGGGTGTCTCACACTTCTATTTATATTAACTGGCTTTTCATGTGAGGTTGCTTAAATATTGGATGGATGAAACTATTTCAGGGGACAAACCTATATGGTTGAGCATGGAAGGGAAGTTAGCTTCCAAGTTTGGAGCATTATACTCATTTCCATTTCTTAAGCGTTTACCCGGAAATTAAACATTGGATTTAACTCTTCATGGAGTGCATTGCAGAAAATGAAAGCCTTAACATCTTCTGATTTAACAAAATCTCACTTTATTCCTTTATGGGGACACCCTTAACTGAAGTTTAAAGATAATAAATGAATCTCAAATATCTGGGGAAAAAAAGGATATAGCTACAATAAAATCTATCATTAAGGATGGTAGCCTTGCATCTTTTGCTTATATACATGATAAGTTCCAGTTATGTAATGAGCATGAGATATTCTACAAAAACTGTGCTTAGCTGAATAAGACATATGGGAATATATGGAATAATTTGTCACATACAAATTTGGAAAGATATGTGTTGTATTCTAAGGCTAAACCTTACTTTGTTGGTAATACAAATGGTTTAATACGTTATTATATCCAGCAGATGTTATTATTAAAGGTAAATGGGAGAACAGTTGAGAAAGGGCATAGTATATGGAAATCACTTTTTAAAACTTCTAAGCCATTGCTTTTAAGACTTTTTCAGAACAAGATATTAAATAGGTTTTATTGGACTCTAGAAAGGTGATTTAAAGCAGGGCTTGCCTAGGATGACTATTGCTGGGGATGTGGAAACCAGGTTGGGTCTCTTAGTCACATTTTATTCTTTTGTCCTAAAATTACTATTTTTGGCTTAGCATGTGTAGCACTTTGTAAGATACTTAAAATTAACGTGGTACCATCGCTAGATCTATGCATATTAAGGATTATGGATTCATTACCATTGTCTGTGCCCATAAAAAAATAGCTAGTTATAATAGTTTTGGTGGCTAAATGGGTCATTTTAAGGAAATGCAAAACTCCCAGTGTACCTTTATTCTCAGAATGGTTAAAAGAACTTATGCATGTTGTGTTAGTGGAAAAGATTACATATGTATATAGACAAAACTGGGCTCAATATGAAGAAATATGGTGCAATATGAATCTTCTGTTACGTTTATAAATGGATTTGTTTGTGGTTCAGTGTCCTTTAAATGTACATGTGTATTTGTTAGTTGATAATATATCATGTCAAGCTCTCCCCATTCCCCTATTCTTTACTAAATAGATAGTATGTATGTTTAATGATCTATTTTGTAATACTTTAGTTTTGCTTTCTTATTGTATTTTACTTATTAGTTTATATTTTACTTTCTTGATTTTACTATTTTTGTTATAATATAAAAAAATTAATAATGTTATAATTACAAAAAAGGTTACTAGGGGATGTGGTGTGTTTTTTTAGTTGTCAAAGACTTTAAATGGAGAATGTGATACTTTCTAAAATATAGGATCAAACACATTTTGGCCGTCAGACAAGCGTGTCAGACACCCTTGTGTCTAATAGAGCTCACTCATGCAGTTTGGATAGCAACCCCCAGCACTGCCAAATGTGGGTGTGCAAAAAGGGTTACATTCAGCCATGCTTTCTACTCAGGTGCCACTGATAAATGTCAGTAAATTATAGAAGAAGTTATAGGTATGTTATAAATTTGAACAGCATCTTCTGTAAGCCATGAGAATGATCAACCTGTTAGACACCATGCCAATTAATAAACCATATATTATAACATCTATGGCACCATTGTATATATTAACTATTACTGAACATTTATACATAACTATATGTATTGGCATCTTAATAGAAAGTGTGACTATTGCTGTTTCTATGTTGACCATATACTACTAAATGAATACAACAATCAGTATTTCCAGACCAGTCCATCAATTCTCCTTTAAAAAGCACAGTAAGACACAGTAAATTTAACCAGGGCTTGCTTACCCAGCTCACATCCACAAGTCACTATCGAGGCCACAATGGACCCAGATGATGATCCATAGATTTTGGTTGCTGATCTCAGTATCTCAGGTGCCAATTCCCTCAGAGCTTTCACCACTCCCAGCTCATAAACTATTAGGAATCCACAGCCTTTAAAAAAAAGAGACAAAGGCTTGTGCTTTGGACTCTCTTCTGCCATCTTTGGCACGTTGTGAGTTCAAAGCCAACTGGCCGGAGTGAGGAATTTGGAGATGTTGGCTGTTACTGATCAGTGTGCAACGGGGACACACAAGTGTGCTTGGGAGGTTGTGCTCTGGTCTTCACAGCCAGCTGCTGCCCTGATTTTAGCATGTGAGCTGTGAGCATCTTAACAGCCAAGGTTGTAGTCAGAGTTAGGTGGAGTTAGAACACATAGGCAAAGATTAATCATGTTCATTTTAACTGGGTGTGAAGTAGTGGCACAGACCATGCTCTTCAGAGTTGGTATTACCTTTGTAGGTGATTTCTTCAGTTAACAATTGTCACTGGATGCAAGGGACAGGAATTGACTGGCTTAGAAGGGCCTTCCTGTCCTACGCTTCGGTATCCCTACTCAGTTCTTACTGAAAATGACGGAGGTGTACTAATGAGTGCAGTGGCAGCACCCTTCTACCAGCACTGAATGCTTGTGAACGCCCCACTCATGCTTTCATGACTTTCTCTCAGGTGACTCCTTGTCTTGACTAAGTGAGGATGTTGAAAAACCTGTGTCAATAGCTTAAGAAAGTCTAGGACAGGAAAAACTGTTCTGAGCATTGGTAGCTTACAGGTCAATTCCAACTGCACCAGGTAATTCCACCTTACTTCCAAAAGGTCAAAGTTTAAATAGGCTAAAGAGGTTCCCTGCATAGATAAGAAAGCAAAAATAATAAATAAATAAATAAATAAAAGGAAAATGCTTGTTGTGTAATGTATGGTTCAGTAAGGATCCTTCCTCAGTTACAAAACTTCATTTGTGTAAGGGCTGATCTGACTGAAATCTTTATGTGAAAAGATGGTGAAAGACACTGCTGAAACTGGACAAGAGCAGAAGTAACTGGATGGGTTGGTATCGACCTGTAAAGATGTGGGCAGTGGAATCCCACAAGGCTTGGTGCTGTTCAATGTCTTCATCAGTGACTTGGATGAAGGTGTAGAAAGCACTCTGTTCAAATTTGCAGATGATAATAAATTATGGGGTAAAGTTAACACACCAGAGGGTAGGGAATGAATCCAATTAGATCTGGACAGGTTGGAAAAATGGGCAGAACAGAATAGGATGCATTCAATAAGGTCAAATGCAAGGTGTTGCACCTAGGAAGAAGGAGTCGTCAGCTTACAGCCTGGGGGAGGACCTTCTCAGGAGCAGCAGAAAGGGATCGTGGAGTCATTGTTGACACCAAGATGAACATGAGTCATAAATGTGATGAAATGATCAGTAAAGCTAATCACATTTTAGCAGGTGCATGATAAATAGGTCCAAAGAGGGTTCAGAGGAGGCCACTCGGATGGTTAGGTGCCTGCAGGCAAAACCCTATGAGAAGAGATTGAGGGCCCTGGATCTTTTCAACCTCCGCAAGAGAAGGCTGAGAGGTGATCTTGTGGCCACCTACAAATTCATCAGGGGAGGACAGTATGGAATAGGAGATGACCTGTTTACCAGGACACTCCTTGGAGTAACTAGGAACAATGGCCACAAACTGACAGAGAGCTGGCCCCAACCTCTAGCTGCCCCTGGCTGAAGATCTGGGAGGAGCTGGGCAGGATCAGTTTGCCCCAAGTGGCACAATTTGTCCCACACCAAAGTGCATGTTCAGGCATGTGCGCTGAGGCACAAATTTGTGTCGCTGTTATTTGAGCTGCTGCAAGCACATGTGCTTGCATGTGTGGATGCACCCCATGGATTGAATGCTCTGCAGATGGGCCCTGGTGGGGTCAGGGAGACACTACACTGTAGGAAGTAGCCTCATTAGTCTTTTTCTAAATCTCCATACTTCGCTTGCAAGCCCTGAATCACAAGCAGCTGTGCTGGGCAGTCTCTAAAAGCCGCCCCAGACTCCCAGCCTCACCGCATTAGTCTGCATGGCCACTCATGAAGCTGACTAAGTTTGCGGATTCAGACTGGGCTAGATGTACACCTCCAGGCTCAGCTGACTGTCATTTGCTTTGAGTAAGTCACTGCCCCCATCTAGCTGTGTATTGACCACAGGCCCAGGAATGCAACCCTCCCTGTAGGCTCTGATTGGCTGGGCAGCTCCACGCTCCCCTTATAAAGGGGCCTGGCTGCATGCTGCTTACTGCTGCTGATGCAGTCCTGCTGCTTGGGAGAAGCCCTGCGTAGAGGCAGAGGGGACCCCTTGATGTGCCACAACTCTGCACCCCATCAGCCTGCCCAAACTTCACTCCCCACTGCAGAGTGAGTTCATAGCAACCTGGGGAAGGTGATGGGGTAGTAGGTCCTGCAGAGCACCCTCATCTAGCATGACCACCCGTGGGGAGAGCTGTAGCAGCAAAGCATTATGTGAGGGGGGAGAGACAAACCATCAATTCCATCCAGATGTGGAGGGAGGTGGGGCAATGGGCAAACGCTTCTTTGGGAGGGCATGCAGCCTGTGCAGGGCCACTTCCATGATATTCACCCAAGCTGCAGTCACAGTGTGGACAGCTGTATCACCACAATGTCCCCAGCACCCAAGAAGATTTTCTCCTGCACTCTGTCTGCTGATGGTCAGCAGCAGGGCAGGTGTGCTCACCTGGATGCACCTGCCATGGTCAGTGAGACAGCAGGTGCTGCCCTCTGCCTTCCCATTCTCTGTGCTACCTGTACTGAGGAACAAGTGTCAGCTTCACTGCACCTGCATAAAGAAGAAGGTGAAGAGAACAGAGTCAGGCTTTGACTTTCTGTTTCCACAACATGGATGCAGCAGTAGAATTGTGGCAGCAAGTGTCAGGGGAATCAGCTTTTTCAGAGCCAGTTCTCTTTTGGGAGAGCTGGACAGTCAGGCTCCCAGTCTGGGAAGAGTGGAGTGAGAGAAATGGGAATCTGACACACATGTGCACTGGTTTCAGGTTTATTTTAAAGGACTCCTCCTCATTCCTCTCAGAATGAAGATTTTATTGGGGAAAAACTTTTTCCGTGTGTCAGCTGGGTCCACATTCACTTTATCACCTTTGAAGATTTGAGATGGGTGGAGCAGGTGCAGAGTTCCTGGACTTCCATCCTGCATAATGGAAGCTTTTGAAAGCACCCAGCTAAAAAAAAAAAGATACTGGTCCATTGCAATAGTATCTTGGACAATTCTGTCTATGCCGTCCATGGGCAGATCTAGAATTTTGAAAAGGGGTGAGGATGTGTGTGGGGGGTGCAGATGGTGAAGTGCATCATCACATACAAAACAATACAGTTTTCTGCAGTTAAAAGTAAACTAGAAGTTTTATTAATATGCTAGGGGGCTAGGGCTAGATTATGCGGTTTAAGATTGTTTTTAACTCATTCCAATGAAGTTATGCTTGTTTTTGCTTCAATCTGCAGGGCTGTGAAATAGGAGCTTCATTCCCAGGAGTAGCAAACAAGACAGCAGAACTGCAGTACAAAGGCTAGCTTGAACATCAAAACCATTAAAAAGAAGAGAGGGTCATTCACATCTGTGGAATGAAGAATTTAGAATGCATCAGGTAAATTATGATGACCCATGAAGTACTGTCTGGCTATGTCTACATGAGATGCTGACTGCTCAGTAGTTACTGCACAGTCATTTAGCACTTGCATACACAAGTACTAAATAACTGCTTAGTAACTAGAGTTACTGTGCAGTAGCATCCCTGAACAGCTTCTTGGTGGTGCTGTCTATGCAGTGGCTCCTTACTACTGTGCAGTAGCATTGCATCATGCTTTGTGCCATGCAACGCTACTGTGCAGTAGCAATGAGCTACTGCACAGCCAGCTTGTGTAGATGTGGCCTCTGGCTAGAAATGCTGCTGCCACTGCTAGATAGTTAGTTTTAAACTTTGGGTGGACCAGGAATCAGAGAGGGGATGCAAGTGTACCATTGCACCTTCTCCCCCACTGGATCTGTCGCTGATGCCAACCATGGTCTGATACATAATCAAAGCAGCTCCATTTTGTCTCTTTTGCCCATTATAAATGTCCACTCATGTGATAATTCAAGTAGTTTGCTTGTCTCAGCATTTGGAACTTCATAATCTGGAATTTTCTTCATTTCCCCTTTTTTCCTTTTACTGAGGCCTGGAATTACTGACATCTCAGTTTTTCTTTCCTGTTGTGCAACTATTTTCCCTTTCATAGATTTCATAGACATTAGGGCTGGAAGGGACCTTGGAAGATCATCGAGTCCAGCCCCCCGCCCAAAGGGCAGGAAGTCAGCTGGGGTCATAGGATCCCAACAAGATAAGCATCCAATTTTCTCTTGAAGGTGTTCAATGAAGGCGTTTGAACCACCTCCGGGGGCAGGCTGTTCCAGACCTTGGGGGCTCGGACAGTAAAGAAATTCTTCCTTATGTCCAGCCTGAAACGGTCTTGTCGTAGTTTATGACTGTTCGACCTAGTCATCATCCCTTGGGGTGCTCTGGTGAGCAAACGTTCCCCCAGATACTGGTGGTCACCCCTGATAAACTTGTAGGTGGCCATCAGATCACCCCTGAGCCTGCGCTTTTCCAGGGTGGAGCCCAAAACTGGACACAGTACTCCAGCTGCGGCCTCACTTAGGCCGAGTACAGGGGGGGGAATGACGTCCCGGGATTTGCTTGAGAAGCATCTATGGATGCAAGCCAGCGTTTTGGTCGCTTTACTAGCTGCCGCATCGCATTGCAGGCTCATGTTCATCTTGTGGTCAATGATGACCCCCAAGTCTCTTTCTTCCATAGTGCTAGCCAACATAGCACTGCCGAGCCTATAAGGATGCTGCGGGTTTTTTTTCCCCAAGGTGGAGAACCTTGCATTTATCGGCGTTGAACACCATCAGATTCTCGTCCGCCCACTTGCTGAGCCTGTCCAGGTCAGCCTGGATAACTTGCCTGTCTTCTGGTGTGGATGCTTTTCCCCAAAGTTTGGTGTCATCGGCGAACTTGGCCAGTCCGCTTCTGACTCCAGTGTCCACATCATTAATGAAGATGTTGAACAGTATGGGTCCACGGACAGAGCCTTGGGGGACCCCACTGGTCACAGGACACCACGATGAGTGACTTCCATCGATTACTACCCTCTGGGTCTGACCCCGGAGCCAATTTTCCAGCCAGTGGATCGTGGAGGACCCAAGGCGACAATTGGCCAGTTTCTCCAAGAGGCGATCATGGGAAACCAGATCGAAGGCTTTTTTGAAGTCAAGATATATGACATCAATCTCTTCTCCCTTGTCCAGGTGATAGGTCACCTGGTCGTAGAAGGAAATGAGATTAGTCAAGCAAGACCTACCCGCAACAAACCCTTTTTCTGCTTTGCAACAAACCATATCTTCTCCACCTTTGGAAAAAACACAGAATGACAAAAAGGGGAAATAAATGTCTACAGCAGCAACTGGCTAACATTTCCTCAGGTGGAGTGTTTTTGAAATGTTGTATGGTTGCAATAGGGGGAAAATGGGAAAAAAGAAGGCGGCTAGAACACAAGGCCCGTCCCTTCTAGATCAGCATCCAACTCACTAAACCAGACATATCTCCCTCTCTTCATTGCCCAAGGAACCAGCTTTAAAAGGAACTCAAGAGAGGAATCTGGATGAATCCTGATCTGTGGCATTGTGGTTAGGAAGTTGGGAAGTTGGATAGATGCATGTTCAAACCACATCTGTATAAGAGAAACCTGGAATGTGCGTTTCTAGCTTGCCAGTGAGTGTCCTGCTCATGGCAACCATACTTAGCTGAGTTACTGCAAAGGGGAGATAGGAAAAGTTCACACCTCAGCCTCTGTTCAGGGACTCCACAAGTGTAAGGCTAGCCATGTCCCCCAGATAATGCAATAGAACCGCAGAAAATGGCAATGGGGGCCCTTTATGAAGCCCTTTGGAAATTAGGGATGGAATTCATCTTCTCTTTGCACATCCACATGACAGTTTTTTAGCAGCTTAAATGCTAAACCTGCTGCTGATGCTCAGGTAGCAGTTTTGTTTCTGAAATGTTGGGGGCTATGAGCGCATTATTCATTAAGGTTAGACCCAGGAGAGGACTCTCCTGTGCTCTAGCCCCAATAATTGAGTGGTTGGGAAACTCACCCAGGAAGCTGGAGACCCAGACTCTTGGCTCCCCTCTCTCACAGAAGAGGTTTGAATATGTGTTTCCCCAATGTCCCAACACAGTGTTCAAACCACCATGCCCCAGATCAGGCATTTGGTCCCAAGCCACACACAAACCATGCTCAGCAGGATATTCCACCGATATTCATTGTAATGGGGTGACCTAGAATTCCCCTTCCCCCCCACTCCCATGACATCCCCAGCACTGGGTTACTGAGGCATTTACAAATGGAGGCTGCTAACTCCTCTCATTTACATCCTTTGTTCCAAAGAGACTCATGTGTAACTATTACAGCTACTGCAAACTACAAGGAGAGAAATGATCCAGATCATCCTCTACCTTTGTGACAGCCTGGGGGCAGCTACCCCATTGTCTCTTCTGCATCACTGTCCACCACATTCATAGCTCCATTCTGTCATTGTTGTAAGTTGCATCGCTGGAACTGAGCACCCTTGTTGGTGGGTTCTGGTGCAAAGACTCTTCATTGGTGTGGGACAGGCCTTTATTATGGGACTCACTGGTTAGGTAATTGATACCAAACTCTCCTATTGGAAAGGACAATAGACGGATGCATTTCTCACAGATATTAAGGTGTGGGTAATAACTAGTGTTACCTTGGAAGTTTGCATCTTGGTGAGATGGAGGGAGAGGATGTAACTGGAGCTCATCACCAAGACATGTGGCTCATAGGTTTCTTTGAGTCTCAGAGCCTCCGGGTCCCTTGTCATTTATGTCTCAAGCAAAACCAAGACCAGGGGTGGCTAAGAACCACATTCTGTGTTTATCTGAACCACAGAGAACTGGAAATGGACTGAGGTGGGATGAACTGCTAGGAGCATCGGGAAGGGATGGGCAACTATTGGATTTGTAATGTAGGTGGCTGGTGGTTTACTGCTAGACAACAGGGTTGGGAGCAGCCCTCTTGGGCAGTGGACAAGCAAAGCTTTTTTGGGCTGCAAATCAATTACAAAATGGAGAGGCTTTTATGAATTAAACCTCCTATCTTGCCTCCCTCAGGAAATATCAACTTTTCTCTATCCCCTCTCAGTGCCCTACTTCCCATTTTTTTCCAAATAGAAGCCAGTATTATGAGTACTTACCATTTTTTTCCAAATAGAAGCCAGTATTATGATGCCCTTGTAAAAGGAACTCATGCAACACCTACCAATAAAAGATGTCAGCATTGAAAATAGCACTCATTCCAGCTGCAGGAATAATATGCACTCATGCAGGACATGCAGGAAAATAGCACTCATTCCAGCTGTAGGAGACAGTTCTGGAGTTCTGTAGGCTGCTCACCATGGGGTTGGGTGGAAACAAGGTAAAGACGGGTCTGCGGATATTTTTTAGTGGTAACTGTAAGTCCTGCTGCATGATGTGGATACTGAAGAAAGTAGCTGGATGATCCCTCGGGCAGATGGCATTGTCAAATGCAATCCCAGACACTGAAATCATGGTCTGTGTGTAGAGCAAAGGCTCTCAGTTACTGAAGGCTCCATCAATATAGTGCTAGAACCACCCCCCCAAAGAACAAGATTTGTGTTAGGTCACATCTAACAGCAGTGTGTGAGGCATTCACAGAATTATAGAAAAACAGAGCAGG
>NW_005842137.1:1646354-1662704 GCF_000455745.1 Alligator sinensis
TTTAGTCCAACCGTCTACTCATTGTCTAAACCATTCCAGGCAAGGTTTGGTCTAACCTCCTCTTAAACACTTCCAAGGAGAGAGTTTCCACAACCTGTCTGGGTAACCTGTTCCAAAGTTTGACCAACCCTACAGTGAGATACTTCTTCCTAATAACCAACCTAATTTTTTTGTGATGTAATTTAAAACTGCATTTCTTCTTGTCTTTTCCCCTGTGGCCACAGAGAAGAGTCTAACCTTGGTCTCTTTATAACCACCTTTTAGGTTTTTCAAGACTATTGTCAAGTCGGGGGCTTCAAACACATCAAAGCCCTTCTTAACCATGGTGCCATTACACAAGTCATTCTGCCCTGGAAGGCTGTAAGGAAAGCCTTGGACACCAGGTGTGGTGGGAGTTGGATCCAGGGGAAAGGCCTTGGAAATGGAAGGACCCGTGGTAGCAGGAGGGAGGCTCCTTGGCAGTAATTAACTAAAATCCTGACCTGTGCTCACAGGCTCTTGCCTCCTGCCTATGCTGGAAATCAGATGAGAAGGAACTATGGGGGGGGCAGGCTGGCTTAAGGGTTAGACTCCCAGTTTGTTCATTTGTGTTGATTACAAGGGCCACTTGCAGCATCCAAGAGCATTTCCCAAGTATATGCCAAGGATACCCACCACACCCTGGAAAGAGGGAGGGATGTACCCATTATAGAGAGGAACGAAGCAGCTGCAGATCACTGCCTTTGGGGAAAGGAAGCACAGAGAGATACAGGAGCAGGGCTCTCTTTTAAACCTGGGGATGAGGAGTGCTCCTCAGAGTTGAATCATGAGGCTTGGGGTATTTAGATCTGCACTCAGCGTCAGGCCCAAGAGCAGAGGTCTGGCCATGCCATGTTCCATGTGCCAGGGGTGCAGCCTAGTATAACCATCACTCTGCAACTCTTGTCAGAACAGAGATAGATCCTGATGCAAGTTCAGCTGCTGGAGTTTTGTGGGAGGATTCTCGATACAGTGAAAAAAAATCCAGGTCGTGCTCGGGAACCTGCCTCAGATGGCAGCATAAGTGCCAGTTACGCCTAGAGGCACAGCCCCTGGTACCCAGGGCACTGGTAACATGGTTTGGAGAGTAGCATGTGTAATTCATGAAAGGGATAATTCTGCCTGCTGCCTACATTTTGCCAGTGAGGGGTCAAGCTGACAAGCCTTTGGCTTGAAACCTTCTATGTGGGGCTGGAGCTCACTGGGAGCAGCTCATTGGGAACCTGCTCCTGAATCATAAAATCATAGAGAATGAGGGTTGGGAGGGACCTCAGGAGGTCACATCTAGTCCAACCCCCTGCTGAAAGCAAGAGCAGCCCCAACTAGATCATCCCAGCCAGGGCTTTGTATGGCTGGGTGTTAAAAAGTGGAAAGGATGGAGATTCCACCACCTCTCTGGGTAGTCTGTCCCAGTGCTTAACTACCCTTCTAGTGAGAGAGTCTTTTCTAATATCTAACCTAAACTTCCCTTGCTGCAACTTGAGACCATTGCTCCTTGTTCTGTCATCTGCCACCACTGAGAACAGTCCAGTTCCATCCTCTTTGGAATCACCCTTCAGATAGCTGAAAGCTGCTGTTAAATCCCCTCTTAGTCTTCCCTTTTCCAGACTAAATAAGCCCAGTTGCCTCTGACTCTTCTCATAATCATGTACCCTAACCATTTTTGTTGCCCTTTCCTGTACTGTCTCCAATTTGTCTCCATCCTTTCTGTAGTGATGGGCCTAAAACTGGACACAGTACTCCAGATGTGGCCTCACCAGTGCCGAGTGGAGGAGAAGAATTGCTTCCCTTGATCTGCTGGCAATACACCCATTAACACAGCCTAGTATGCCATTAGCCTTTTTTGCAACCAGTGCACCGTGTTGGCTCATTTTCAGCTTTTTCTCCACTGTAACCCCAGGTCCTGGCTTCTGCTGTCCTTGGAATTCCTGTTTTACCTCTGTACTCAACTGCAATCTTGTCCCATGTGTAGGGGAACCTTGTCTTATCTTGGTACTCACCTGTTGCTAATTGACTTTGGATATGACCATGATCTACAACTGACTGGAGGGCTTGGTGGCAACATGGTGGGGCTACTCGTGGTGGGGTAGCTCCTATAAAACACTGCAACGTTGCAAGCTTCAGACCAAGGGGAATTTAGGGTGCCTCAAACCCCTAGCCCCCACTGCCTTGTGGGTACTTCTTGGTTGGAGAAAGGCAAAGGGACATCATCTTGGCAGAAAGGTGCCCTCATTGAGGCAATTGGCCATCAGCAACTGCTTTAATCTATTGCTCTCTGGCAGAAGCTGCAACCATTGAGGTATTGAACGTTCGGATTCAGTTTGGCCTTTGGACTGTGACTTAATGGTGTAAAGGGCGGGGTGGTAGGTTTTTGGCAGCCTGTGCTCTTCCATACGCTTGGGATCTGTTAATCCAGCATAGGCCATGACTGCTGTTTTGCCTGACACCAGGGACTGACCTGGCTATTTCCCATGCTGAAAACATTAGTATGTCCAATATGAGATAAACAGTCAAAGAGTCTTTGTGGATCAGGGCTTGCATTATACCTCACATTACGCCAGTACATTTCCCCTTATATGTCTGTGAAGGAGCTCTTCAGAGTCTCAGTTACTTTTACTCCAAACTCAACACTCAGAAAACTGCTGTTACCTGAATGATCTCCTCCTTTGAGCTGAACTCTGATACCACAACCACAAGAAAAATGTGCAGCCTCTCTGAAGCCAGATGGTGAATGTTATCTGGCAGACATTTTTCTAATGCCTTCTGTATATTCTGGATTAATCTGTTATTTGGATATAAGTATCTGAGGATTGAGCCCTCCATATTTTTCACTGTTTTAGTCATGTAAAAATCCACTCCATCTAGAAGGACAAAGTGACCATGCTTAACAGGCTGTGTTTTCACATTTCCAAATAAACACTCCAGTCACTACTTTTAGATCTGCCCACCGACTTCCCTTTAAAAAGCACAATATGACACAGGGTATATTACACCAGGCATTTCTTACACACCCATAGGTGGCTAATGTGGCTAAAAGTGCCCCTGAGGATATTCCATAGATCTTAGATGCTGATCTCAGAATCTCAGGTGCCAGTTCCTGTAGAGCTTTCATCACTCCTATTTGATAAAACATCAGGAATTCACAACCTTCAAAAAATAGAGAAAGGTGCCTGGGGGTGTGCTTTGGATTCTCTTCTGCCATCTTTAGTTGTGCTGTGAGTTTGTGGCAGCAGGGCACAAGCTGACCAGGAGCAAGGGGCTTGGTGGTGATAATCACTTTCAGTCAGAGTGTAGCAGGGGCACAAAGGTGTGCTCAGGAGGTATGCTCTTGTCTTTACAACAGACTGTTGCCCTGAGTTTGGCCTGAAAATCCCCTTGAGCTGTGAAGGTCCTGGACGTTTTGGGCAGGGTTAGGTGGAGTTAGAACATGTCATATAAGTGGAGTTAGAACATGTAGTGTTTGTACCTTGTACCTGGTTCACTTGAACCAATTGCAAGTGCTGGTACAAGTCGTTCTATCTTGGACTGTCAGTTCCTTTATCAATGTGTTCTCACTCATGCATATCCCACCCAGTATGCAGCAACCTGTGAAGTCACAGCCTCCTCTTGTTGGCAATGCACATGGCAATTAGGATCTCTCTATGGCTTGTATACAGTACTAGAGCTTGAGAAGTAGGCCCTAGGTACTAATAGTTACCACCAGAGTGGATGAGTTAAAGAATGCATATGCTCAATGTGAAATTAGAAGGGACCTAGTTGCAGGTAATCTTGAACATTAGCAGACAAGAGTTTAAAGATAGGATTTTTCCAGTGAATCTCTAACAGCCAGTGCCCTTATCTCCCTTGCTGTGATCTGTCCTTGCGTGTTCAGAATATAGTTCCTTATAAGTGTGGGTGAGGGTTCCAGGTGACAATATGGGTGCTTCCTTTGGTTAGGCATTGTCCTTGAGGGCTGGACTTGCTGGCCCATTTGTTCTCTTCCAGTTCAATGTTCTGATGTCCCTTGTCTTCTCCCATTGAAACTGATGGAGTTCTACTAACTTGTGACTGCGGTGGGGGCAACCTTTCACAAGCACCAAATGCTTTTGACCTCCCCACACATGCTTTCCAGAGACCTTCTGCCAGATGGCTCCTTGTCCTGAACAAATGGATTTAGATTTCATAGATTTCATAGACATTCAGGCTGGAAGGGACCCTGAAGGATCATTGCCCCAGGGGTAGGAAGTCAGCAGGGATCATAGGATCCCAGCAAGATAAACATCCAAATGTGTCTTGAAGGCATTCAAAGTGGGTGCTTGAACCACCTCCAGTGGCAGTCTATTCCAAACCTTGGGGTCTCAGACAGTAAAGCAGTTGTTCCTTATGTCCAGCCTGAATCGGTCGTGGTGGAGTTTGTGAACATTCAATCTTGTCATCTCTTGGGGCACTCTGGTGAACAGACGTTCCCCCAGATCCTGGTGAACACCCCTGATGAACTTATAGGTGGCCATCAGATCGCCCCTGAGTCTACGCTTTTCCAGGCTGAAAAGTCCCATAGCTCTCAGCCTCTCATCATAAGGTCTGTTTTCCCGACATCTGATCATGCGCATGGCTCTCCTCTGCACTCTCTCAAGCTTCTCCACATCCTTTTTGAATTGTGGAGCCCAAAACTGGACGCAATACTCCAGCTGCAGCCTCACCAAGGCTGAGTACAATGGGAGAATGATGTCCTGGGATTTGCTTGAGAAGCATCTATGGATGAAAGCCAGTGTTTTGCTTGCTTTACTAGCTGCAGCATCACATTGAAGGCTCATGTTCATCTTGTGGTCAATCATGACCCCCAGGCCCCTTTCATCTGTAGTGCTAGCCAGCATAGCACTGCTGAGTCTATAAGCATGCCGCGGGTTTTTCCTCCCAAGGTGAAGAACCTTGCATTTTTCAGTGTTAAACACCATCAGGTTCTCATTTGCTCATTTCATGAGCCTGTCAAGATCTGCCTGGATCTCCCTCCTGTCCTCAGGTGTGGATGCTTTCCCCCAGAGTTTGGTGTCATTGGCAAACTTGGCCAGCCCGCTTCTGACACCAATGTCTGCAACACTGATGAAGATGTTAAAAAGTATAGGCCCTAGGACAGAGCCTTGAGGGACCCCACTGGTCACAGTGCACCATGACGATTGACTTCCACCAACCACCACCCTCTGGGTCCTACCGCAGAGCCAGTTCCCCAGCCAGCAGATCGTGGTGAGGTTGAGGCCGCAGTTAGCCAGTTTTGCCAAAAGGTGATCATGGGATATCAGACTGAAGGCTTTTTTAAAGTCAAGATATATGACATCAATCTCTTCCCCCTTGTCCAGGTGATAGGTCACCTGGTCATAAAAGGAAATTAGATTGGTCAAGCAAGACGTACCTGCAACAAACCCATGCTGGGTATCCCTCAGGATATTGCCATCAGCTAGTCTGTTAAAGATGGCCTCTTTGATAATCTTTTCTAAGACCTTCCCCAGGATAGAGGTTAGGCTGATGGGCCTGTAGTTTGCCGGATCTACTTTCCTCCCTTTCTTGAAGATAGGCACCACATTGGCCTTCTTCCAGTCTTTGGGCACTTCACCAGAGCACCAGAAGCTCTCAAAGATCCATGCCAGGGACTGAGCTATGATGCGTGGAGAGGCTGAGAAACCTATTCCAACTGCTTAAGTGATGTTATGAAAGGAGCACAGGTTCTGCCTCTCAGTGGGTGTGTCTACACGTGCATTAATGCACCATTGCTACTACGCAATAAGTTTAGTACTTATAATAACAGGTACTAAATACACAGTAACCAGTGCTACTGCGCAATAGCAACAGCACGTGGTCTTTTAGTGATGCTAATGCATGGTAAACTAAGTGTACTGTGTATTAGTGCATTAGCATGGCTTTTGCCATGACATGCTAATGTGCAGTAGAATTAGTCTGCTGAGCATTTAGCATCTCATGTAGATGTACCCAGAATGTATCAGTCCAGAGCTGAGCTAACTAGGGCTCTGCTTGGTGTTGTTACTTCCAAGTGCTGGTTAGGTCTTTCCACAATATGGTTCAAATAAGCATGCGGCTATCCAGTGAGTTTAAATTTAGTGGGGTGAGGTGGATTGCTTTTAAATGTTGAGGATTTGAGGGGTGTTGTTTTGCTGTTCCTTCGTCTTCGAAGATTTCATTCCATTTCTATCATTTTCGTCTTGTATTTTAAGCTACTCTGAGCCTTTTTTTGGGAGGAAATGTAGGAATCAAAGAAATAAATTCATGCTCTCAGCTGGGTAATCAAGCTGGCTGTTGACTGCAGTGATAGTACAGGGTTAAACACAAATCCAAAGTGTGTTTTTATGCCATCTTTTTTATATCTTGTAAGCATTTATGCATTAGAGAAGTCACAGTCACTCAGCCCTTTTACCAATCATATTGCTGATCTTGCAACTAGGAACCAATTATGTTCCTGATCATCGACTAAGAACATATCTTTGGTGCCATGCATCTTTCAATTGCTAATTTATGAATTTATTAACAACATCCCCTCGTTCCTTTTGTACTTACTGTACCAGGCTTATTTGAACTGCGCTGTATGCTTCCCTTGCCTGTTTTTCACAGCTTGTAATGATTCTGGCCACCTCTGGATGTTCTTGAATAGGTTTCAAATATTTTGATGCTTCCTGTTGTCATCCAAAGAGCTTTAAACCTGTAACCTTTTAACTCCTACTGCTCCTATCCTGCCTTGAGGCATGTGTATGGGAGAGCAGACACCATAGACTCTTACCCTATGGATTACTACCCATCCCCCTATGCTTATAATGGGGCCATTTATGGGCCCACTGTATGTATAGAATGGCTCTTAAATATTGGTCCTCTTCATCGCGCTTACCAGCACCCTCCATTTTACATGGCTACAAGGGTGTACTAGAATTCCTCCCAGAGTATAATGCCAGGGGAGGATTAAAGAGTGAGTTTGCACTATTATACTTCCTCCCCCCTCCCCCCCTGGGGAATAACTGCCCCATTTAAAAAATAGGGAGACATCTGTACATTTCTGGATGTGATACTACTTCACTGGGTCCCTCCAATAAATGCACTAGGAGGGCAGCGTACCTCTTCTGGACCATTCCACTCCAGCCTCATGACACTTGGGGTCCTGCTCACTTCCCAGAGACACTCTGCAGCAGCTGTAGAAAGCTCTGCCTAGACAACATCTCACAAGTCCTGGACAGTGTGGATGGTAAGCCACAAGAAGCCCTTTCAGGACTACCATGTGTTGGTGACCAGGCACCACACACACAATGTGCATGTGCACGTGATGGTGGTCAACACTGTCCATCTTGCATTCCTTGAGAGTGTGAACAGATTCTCCTCACCCAACAATAATGCCTCCTTGAAGGCCCAGTCAACCTTCCTTTGGCAGCTCCACTGTGGGGAGGCTGCACCCAAGTGGCTGAGACAAAGTGGCTTTGTCCCTCACCAGGCCTGCCCCATCCCTGAAGCTGGGATCCATTGGCTACTTTAAATTTCTGAAGATCACATGCAGCTGAATATGTCCCCTATGGCATCAATTGGGAGGCACACAAGTCACCATTTTCTTCTAGGAGAGGGTTGGGGAGAAATAGGATCACCCAGCAGAGAGGCACAAGCACCTCCCTAGTTGTATAATAAGGGTACCTGCTCATGCAGCACTGGATTTAGAATTGCCCCCAAAGACTGGCCAAAGAGTGAGACTAAACCACAAGCCACACTTTGGTCTTCTACCAGGTGAAATGGGTTTCTGCCCTAGGTGTCCTCCTGCTCTCCCCTCCTTTCACCCAAAAACAAAACCCTAGATACCACAGCCTAAGTCATGTGGGTCATATCTTCATCTGACAAGTTACAAAATGAATGTAATTAAGCAAATGTATTAACTATGTAATGCATTTGCTTTCCTGTGTAACTTAGAGGTGATGAGGTATAGGATATTTGAGATGAAGCTGAGTGGAAGTTAACCAAGTTAGGATGTTTCTGTGCTTTTGGATCTTGTGCCTTGTAACTGTGTGAGCGCTGGTCATGATGTTTTCATGAGTATGTGAGGAAACTACTTGACAGGGATGATCCTGCCTTGAGCAGGGGCTTGGACTAGATGTAACTTCCTGATGTCCCTTCCAGACAGGTTGTTCTGTGATTCTGTTATTTTATTCAACACCCGGATTTCCTTTATTCCCAGTCAACTTGCAGCAGGGCTGCATGATAGGAACCTGCCTGCTTTGACTACTGTAGTCAAAATCAGTTCCTGTCACCAAATTTGAGCTGCTCCCAGCAGCACCCCACCATCAGACTGACCATGACCTTTCCATTTGATAATAGGCAAATTTATTGATACACAGTGATAACAGAAAAAGAGCAATACAAACAATGGAGCAATTCTATATATCTATGAAATCTTAGGACTGTCATCAGAGTCAAAGTACAACTGGCCAGGTTGTAGTCTTCATTCTAAGGCTCTCTTTTAGGTATCAGATGTCAGCATGTCAGCAGTCTGGAGGTGGGATGCCGAGGCTAACACCCCCCTCAGTGGGGTGGATGAGACAGGTTGTTGGTGTGCCCTCTGTCCATGGTGGCCTTAGGCACCCTTCCCCAGGGGACACGGAGGGGGACCCCTCTCAGGGAGAATGATGGGGAGGGACCTTTTCTTACTCTCAAGGCTCTGTCTTTGTGTTCTCCTTCCCTCCTGATGACACATGATGACTTTTCATCCATGGCTATCGCTGGATGGTTGTCATGCGTCCATGTCCTGTGTTATCAGCATATTCCAAGCTTATCACATGCACATATATGAATTTGGTCTTTCCAGGCCTTCTCCTAATGTAGTCTATTCCCCCAAAACCAGGACTCAGACCCCCCTGCTCTGGGGTCTTGGTAGCTGGTGCCACCTTATCTCGTGCTATGGAATAGTATGGTACATGCTCCCTCTGTTTTCCAGACTGTGTCCTTGTTGGCCTTGTTGTGTTAGACAGCCTGTCTACTTCCAAGGCTGTGAGAAATTGTGTGACTGTGTTACCCAGGCTCTTAGAAATCATTTAACCCCTGCCGCCCATTCTGAGCCATTCTAATGCAGATATATATAGATATTCCTATAAGAGAATTCCCAGAAAACAAACCTTTAAATACCATTTCCCCGCCCCCCATGGGGAATAACTGCCCCATTTAAAAAATAGGGAGACATCTGTACATTTCTGGATGTGATACTACTTCACTGGGTCCCTCCAATAAATGCACTAGGAGGGCAGCGTACCTCTTCTGGACCATTCCACTCCAGCCTCATGACACTTGGGGTCCTGCTCACTTCCCAGAGACACTCTGCAGCAGCTGTAGAAAGCTCTGCCTAGACAACATCTCACAAGTCCTGGACAGTGTGGATTGTAAGCCACAAGAAGCCCTTTCAGGACTACCATGTGTTGGTGACCAGGCACCACACACACAATGTGCATGTGCACGTGATGGTGGTCAACACTGTCCATCTTGCATTCCTTGAGAGTGTGAACAGATTCTCCTCACCCAACAATAATGCCTCCTTGAAGGCCCAGTCAACCTTCCTTTGGCAGCTCCACTGTGGGGAGGCTGCACCCAAGTGGCTGAGACAAAGTGGCTTTGTCCCTCACCAGGCCTGCCCCATCCCTGAAGCTGGGATCCATTGGCTACTTTAAATTTCTGAAGATCACATGCAGCTGAATATGTCCCCTATGGCATCAATTGGGAGGCACACAAGTCACCATTTTCTTCTAGGAGAGGGTTGGGGAGAAATAGGATCACCCAGCAGAGAGGCACAAGCACCTCCCTAGTTGTATAATAAGGGTACCTGCTCATGCAGCACTGGATTTAGAATTGCCCCCAAAGACTGGCCAAAGAGTGAGACTAAACCACAAGCCACACTTTGGTCTTCTACCAGGTGAAATGGGTTTCTGCCCTAGGTGTCCTCCTGCTCTCCCCTCCTTTCACCCAAAAACAAAACCCTAGATACCACAGCCTAAGTCATGTGGGTCATATCTTCATCTGACAAGTTACAAAATGAATGTAATTAAGCAAATGTATTAACTATGTAATGCATTTGCTTTCCTGTGTAACTTAGAGGTGATGAGGTATAGGATATTTGAGATGAAGCTGAGTGGAAGTTAACCAAGTTAGGATGTTTCTGTGCTTTTGGATCTTGTGCCTTGTAACTGTGTGAGCGCTGGTCATGATGTTTTCATGAGTATGTGAGGAAACTACTTGACAGGGATGATCCTGCCTTGAGCAGGGGCTTGGACTAGATGTAACTTCCTGATGTCCCTTCCAGACAGGTTGTTCTGTGATTCTGTTATTTTATTCAACACCCGGATTTCCTTTATTCCCAGTCAACTTGCAGCAGGGCTGCATGATAGGAACCTGCCTGCTTTGACTACTGTAGTCAAAATCAGTTCCTGTCACCAAATTTGAGCTGCTCCCAGCAGCACCCCACCATCAGACTGACCATGACCTTTCCATTTGATAATAGGCAAATTTATTGATACACAGTGATAACAGAAAAAGAGCAATACAAACAATGGAGCAATTCTATATATCTATGAAATCTTAGGACTGTCATCAGAGTCAAAGTACAACTGGCCAGGTTGTAGTCTTCATTCTAAGGCTCTCTTTTAGGTATCAGATGTCAGCATGTCAGCAGTCTGGAGGTGGGATGCCAAGGCTAACACCCCCCTCAGTGGGGTGGATGAGACAGGTTGTTGGTGTGCCCTCTGTCCATGGTGGCCTTAGGCACCCTTCCCCAGGGGACACGGAGGGGGACCCCTCTCAGGGAGAATGATGGGGAGGGACCTTTTCTTACTCTCAAGGCTCTGTCTTTGTGTTCTCCTTCCCTCCTGATGACACATGATGACTTTTCATCCATGGCTATCGCTGGATGGTTGTCATGCGTCCATGTCCTGTGTTATCAGCATATTCCAAGCTTATCACATGCACATAAATGAATTTGGTCTTTCCAGGCCTTCTCCTAATGTAGTCTATTCCCCCAAAACCAGGACTCAGACCCCCCTGCTCTGGGGTCTTGGTAGCTGGTGCCACCTTATCTCGTGCTATGGAATAGTATGGTACATGCTCCCTCTGTTTTCCAGACTGTGTCCTTGTTGGCCTTGTTGTGTTAGACAGCCTGTCTACTTCCAAGGCTGTGAGAAATTGTGTGACTGTGTTACCCAGGCTCTTAGAAATCATTTAACCCCTGCCGCCCATTCTGAGCCATTCTAATGCAGATATATATAGATATTCCTATAAGAGAATTCCCAGAAAACAAACCTTTAAATACCATTTTCTAAGGCAACTTTCCCCTCCTTGAAGGTTCACACCTTCACAACATAAATGGAACATAATCGCTGGAATCACCTGAAATGTTCATGAGATTTGTGGGGAGGACCTCCACCAGTCATCTCAGGAAAAGTATGATGGCATTCATGGTTAGGGGCTCCAAAGGGCTGGAAAATCCCCAAAAGGATAAAAACAAAACAATCCAGCCTTCTCAATCTTTGATATGACTTTGCTCCCTTCTTGAACTGTGCTCCATAGGGAAGAGGAGATTGGATTAAAAAATAAAATCTGAAATCTGAACTGCAGGATTGGCACATGCACCAATGTTTCATTTTGGGGTGAAAATTATTTTATGCAAGATGATGGAAAAGTAGAAAATCTTGGTTATAACCTGGCTCACATTGGTTTCATTTAAATTTATTAAGAAGAGGTTGAATATAAGTACAGATAAGCTAGGCATCAAATGAGAGAAGTGTCCATGCTGCTTGCATACTGGTCTAACTAAAATGCTGTACATTCATAGTCAGGCAAGGCTGGAGATGCAGAGAGATGAAGTAAGTTCATAGAGGGCCAAGGGCTTGTGAGTAGAAAGAGCATTTACATTAGAAGTGTGTGTTCTCCAGCAGTTATGAAATATCAGGAACAAATTGTATCTGCTAAGCCCTAGTGAAGATTAATTTCTCTTTCTTGATAAAATAGAAAAGTTAAAAAAAAATTATGTCCAAGGCTTTGTAAGCAGAAAGAGCATTAACATTACAAGTGTGTGTGCCAATGGACATAGATTGGACAGCTCTGCTGACCCCAATGTCTCCTTTCAAACATAAGGTGTATAATAGGGGGCTGTGGCTTTGAGCACATCCTTGATCAGGAAAATCAGGTGTGAAGAGGCAACGATCCCAAGAGAACATTGCCAAGGCTGCCCTAATGAAGTTGGGAGCACACACTGACCCTGACCTTCACTGGGATTTGTGCTCACATGGATCCTAATGTCACTCTTACTTGACTGGCAAGAACCAGAGGAATAAAAGCAATCTTGATTATCCTCTTCCTTTGTGTCAGTATAGGGGCAACTGCTGCGTTTTCTCCTCTGTTTCATTCTCCGCCCTGCTCATCGCGCCATGCTGTCTGGTGAGGTCCTTGAAAGCTGCATCAGTGGAAGTGAGGATCCTTGTTGATGGGTTCTGGTTCCAAGACCCTCCACTGGTCTGGGACAAGCATTTCTTATGGGACTCACTGGCTAAAGGGAGTGTTGTGTTCCTGGCAAGATAATCTATCCCAAACTCTCCTATTGGAAAGAACAACAGAAAGATTCAATCCTCACAAATACTCAGATCTGTGTGATAACCAACTGTAACTCAGGAGACTGATACAGATACTTGGACCCTGGACACACGTTATTGTTGTAGTGTTACAAAGTGTGTAGCTCTATAAAACCATGGGGTGTGCAAATGTCTGAAGTGGCTGAAGTGTGCAAAATTCACCAAAAAGGTCCACTCTCCAATATTGTGTTACAGGTCTGCTTCTCACCTCCCATCCTTCTTCCCCCAGTGGAGCTTCCATGTGAGCAGAACATGCTCAGTGACAGACTTGTTTGATCAGCACTTGCTGCCATAGCAACAGCAGTAGCAGGGGCTGCTGGGGTTGCTTCCCATAATAGAGATGGGACTGGCAGTTGGCAATAGGGGTGTACAAAGTGGGCCCTATTCGAGCCGGATTTGGATTCGGTCCGAATCGGGGACAGTGATCCGATTTGTTGATTTGGATCAGTGTCCCTGATTCGATTCGGCCGAATCCGAATCTGAAATTTTGATGCTGATTTGGAGAATCACCGATTCAGACACAGACATGGCTTTAAAAGTTTTTTCTATATACTTCAAAGTAGCAGGAGTGGCTCCTGATTGCTGTGGTGCTGGGGTGCATGGAGCATCCCACAGGAGTGTGGGGGGCCCTCCATGTGCTTGGCGGCAAACCTGGAAGTGGACCAGAGGTACTTCAGTCCACTCCGGGTCTGCCTGGGGAGGGGGTGGGAGGTGCCTCCCTGGCTTGGCGAACAGCCACTGGGGGACCCCAGGTACCCCCCCAGGCCCAGGAGACACCAGTCACCGAACTGGAGGGATGCAGGGGGGCCCCCCTGCACGCTGCTTCTTGTCAACTTCTGGGTCTGCTGCTGAGCATGCTGGGGAGCCCCCCGCACTCCTGTGGGACACTCCATGCACCCCAGTATCACAGCACTCATGAGCCCCTGCTACCTAGAGCTATGGAGAATAAACATTTAAAACTGTCTCTGTCCAAATCTCTGAATCTTTCCAAATCTCTCTGAATCAATTCAGACAGTTCCGATTCAACTTGGAGAAATTAAAGGGTCCTCTGATTCGATTCAGATTCAGAGATTCGGCCACCAAATTGGGCCATATATCCACAGAATTGAATCAGAGATCGAAGTTTTGCACAGTCCTAGTGGGCAACCAAGGCAGTTTTGGCTCCTAGTCAGTTGTAAGATGCAGAGACTTTTATGAACTAAACTTCTTGTCCAGCCACCCTCAGGGAATATCATCTCTTCTCTGTCCCCACTCAGTGCAGTACTTACGATTTCTTTCCAAGTAGAAGCCGGCGTCATGATACCCTTGTAAAATAAACTCATGCACCACCTACCGAGAAAAGATGTCAGGCTTGTAAACAATGCTTGTTGTACACACACAGCAGACGGTAATTCTAGGATTATATCAATTTCTGATGGCTACTCACCAGACGGCTGGGCGGAAAAAAACAACAGACCAGTCTTTTTAAGTTTCCTGGTGACATTTGAAATAACTGCTGCAATGTGTACACACTGAGGTAAGTGCCTGGATTATCCCTTGGGCAGATGTCATTGTCAAATGCAAACCCAGACACTGTAATCATGGTCTTGTGGAACAAAGCCTTTGGGCTACTGAGGGCTCCATCAATATAGCGCTAGAACAAAACGCAGCACAATACCTGTGTTAGGTAACAGCTATCAGTCATTGGCCAGCACCTCTGACAATCGTATTTTCTTTTGGTTTTGCTGGAGACCAACGTGCATTCCAGACAACTATTACCTCATCTTGTGCCCCTCTGGCCTTAGGACTCCCATCCACGGGTAGGTCTCTCAGTCGCAGGTAGCCAACTAAGGTCCAGCAAGCAGCGAGGTGCTTGTTCAGCTCTGCAAGTCTTCTTTCCTACCCTGTTGTATCTTCCCCCATGTTCCCCTCCCATCTAACTGGTTGTCCACCAGCTGTGTCCAAGATACCAAGGTCTCTGAGACAGGGACTTTCCTTCTACTCTTTCTCCCTACAGGGGAACCAGCTGTTTCATCTGGGCATGCAACTCGAGGGAAGGAGCTGCTTTAAGATTTTTTCCCATCTCTACCAAACGTGGCTGTGCCCTGGTTATCCAGTTTGCCATCCAGACGTCATTCTGCTCTGGAAGGCTGTAAGGAAAGCCTTGGACGCCAAGTATGCTGGGAGTTGGATCCCCATGGGGAAGGTCTTGGAGATGGAGGGACCTGTGGTAGCAGGAGGGAGCCCCCATGGCAGTAATTAACTAAAATCCTGACCCAGGCTCACAGGCTCCTGCCTCTGCTGGAAATTGGATGAGGAGGAACTATGGGGAGGGCTTAAGGATCAGACTCCTGATTTTTTTTATCTGTGTTGATCACAAAAGCCACTGGCAGCTGCTGAGCGGTTCCCCGGGTCTCAGCCAAGGATACTCACCACACCCTGGAAAGAGGGAGGGATGTACCCATTATAGACAGGAATGAAGCAGCTGCAGGACACTGCCTGTGGGGAAAGGAAGCACAGAGAGATAATGGAGCAGGGCTCTCTTTAAGCATGGGGATGAGGAGTACCCCCTAGAAATGGATCATAATGTTTGGGGTATTTGGACCCTAGACTCTGGGTCAGGCCCAAGAGCACAGGTCTGGCCATGCCATGTTTCATGTGCCAGGGATACCGCCCAGTGTAGCCACTGCTCGGTCCCAAATGTGTGGAAAGGGGTAGTGCTGCCCAGTGGCGTGGCTGCCAGATTGGAGGACTGTGCATCTGGGTAATCCAGCCAGCTCCCCTATGGCATCTGAGCAAAGTGGTGCAACTCTTGTCAGAACAGAGATAGATCCTGATGCAAGTTCAGCTGCTGGAGTCTTGTGGGAGGATTCTCGATAGAGTGAAAAAAATCCAGGTCCTGCTCAGAAAGCTGCCACAGATGGCAACAGAAGTGCCAGTTATGCCTAAAGGCGCAGCCCCTGGCACTGGTAACATGGTTTGGAGAGTAGCATGTGTAATTCATGAACTGGTTAATTCTGCCTGCTGCCTCCAATTTGCCAGTGAGGGGTCAAGCTGACAAGCCTTTGGCTTGAAACCTTCCATGTGGGGTTGGAGCTCGATGGGGGAAGCTCATTGGGAACCTGCTCCTGAATCATAAAATCATAGAGAATGAGGGTTGGGAGGGACCTCAGGAGGTCACATCTAGTCTGACCCCCTGCTGAAAGCAAGAGCAGCCCCAACTAGATCATCCCAGCCAGGGCTTTGTATGGCTGGATGTTAAAAAGCTGGAAGGATGGAGATCCCACCACATCTCTGGGCAACCTGCCCACTGTAACCCCCAGGTCCTGGCTGCTACACTCCTTGGAATTCTTCTTTACCTCTGTGTTCAACTGCGATCTTGTCCCATGTGTAGGGGAACCTTGCCTTATCTTGGTACTCACCTGTTGCTAATTGACTCTGGATATGACCATGATCTGCAACCAACTGGAGGGCTTGGTGGCAACATGGTGGAGCTACTCGTGGTGGGGTAGCTCCTATAAAATACTACAACATTGCAAGCTCCAGAGTGAGGGGAATTTAGGGTGCCTCAAACCCCTAACCCCCACTGCCTTGTGGGTACTTCTTGGTTGGAGAAAGGCTAAGGGATGTCACCGTGACAGCAACAGCTTTAATCTATTGCTCTCTGGCAGAAGCTACAACCATTGAGGTATTGAACATTTGGGACTTGGTTTGGCCTTTGAACTCTGACTTC
>NW_005842137.1:1662735-1664009 GCF_000455745.1 Alligator sinensis
GGGATGGTAGGTGTGGGGAAGCCTCAGCTGTTCCATAACCTTGGGATGTGTAAATCTATCATAAGCCATGGCCACTGTCCTGCCTGACACCAGGGACTGACCTGGCTACTTCCCATGCTGAAAACATTAATATGTCCAAAATGAGATAAACAGTCAAAGAGTGTTTGTGGATCAGGGCTTGCATTATACCTCCCATTACACCAGTACACTTCCCCTTATACCTCTGTG
This sequence comes from Alligator sinensis, assembly GCF_000455745.1. Lineage (NCBI taxonomy): Eukaryota > Metazoa > Chordata > Crocodylia > Alligatoridae > Alligator > Alligator sinensis. The sequence goes on from NW_005842137.1 coordinate 1,662,964, forward strand.
AAGGAGCTTCTCAGACTCTCAATTCCATTTACTCCAAACTCAGAAAGCTGCTTTTACCTGAATGATCTCCTCCTTGGAGCTGAACTCTGATACCACAACATTTTGGAGACCTGATACTTGAGTAAGAAAAATGTGCAGCCTCCGTGAAGCCAGCTGGTGAGCGTTATCTGGCAGACATTTTTCTAACGCCTTCTGTATATTCAGGATTACTCTATTATTTGGATACAGGTACCGGAGGATTGAACCCTCCATATTTTTCACAGTTTCAGTCATGTAACCAACCACTGCATCTAGAAGGAAAAAGTGACCATGCTTAGTAGATCATGCAGCCATATGGGAGCAAGTCTTGCCCTTAAATCTGTGCGGGCCAAAGACAGAGAAGTCAAGGGGAGTTTTATGTTTGTATGTGAAAACTGAATGGGAAGGTTCAAAAAGGTTCAAAAATGATTTTACCAAAGTTGGTAAATAACAGTGCAGGGGCAAGAAACAACATTTTTGGGGATAATGAAGGCTTTTATTACAGCAGATGAAGTCCAATGGCTGCGTATTAAAGCAACAAAACCTATAAGCTGTTGGGTTTATCAGCTGGTAGATTCCATAAGAATTAATTAACTTATTCTCGCATCTAGAACGCTACAGGATACTATTACTGTAACACTACATAGCATCTATAGCACTATTAATGGGTATCTACTACTATACATAACTGGAGCTGTGGCCCCTTAGTAGAAAGTGCAACCATTGCTGTTTCTAGGCTGCATGGGTTATGTTTTCCTTTTTCCTAATGAACGCTCCAGTCAGTACTTTTAGACTTGTCCAATGACTTTTCTTTAAAAAGCACAATACGACACAGTAAATTCAACCAGGCGTTTCTTACCTATTTCACACCCACAAGTCACTAATGTGGCTATAAGTGCCCCGGAGGATGTCCCATAGATCTTGGATGCTGATCTCAGTATCTCAGGTGCCAGTTCTTGTAGAGCTTTCATCACTCCCATTTGATAAAACATCAGGAATCCACAGCCTTTAAAAAAAATAGAGAAAGG
>NW_005842137.1:1665325-1677666 GCF_000455745.1 Alligator sinensis
GGTGTGGGAAAGCCTCAGCTGTTCCATAACCTTGGGATGTGTAAATCTATCATAAGCCATGGCCACTGTCCTGCCTGACACCAGGGACTGACCTGGCTACTTCCCATGCTGAAAACATTAATATGTCCAAAATGAGATAAACAGTCAAAGAGTGTTTGTGGATCAGGGCTTGCATTATACCTCCCATTACACCAGTACACTTCCCCTTATACCTCTGTGAAGGAGCTTCTCAGACTCTCAATTCCATTTACTCCAAACTCAGAAAGCTGCTTTTACCTGAATGATCTCCTCCTTGGAGCTGAACTCTGATACCACAACATTTTGGAGACCTGATACTTGAGTAAGAAAAATGTGCAGCCTCCGTGAAGCCAGCTGGTGAGCGTTATCTGGCAGACATTTTTCTAACGCCTTCTGTATATTCAGGATTACTCTATTATTTGGATACAGGTACCGGAGGATTGAACCCTCCATATTTTTCACAGTTTCAGTCATGTAACCAACCACTGCATCTAGAAGGAAAAAGTGACCATGCTTAGTAGATCATGCAGCCATATGGGAGCAAGTCTTGCCCTTAAATCTGTGCGGGCCAAAGACAGAGAAGTCAAGGGGAGTTTTATGTTTGTATGTGAAAACTGAATGGGAAGGTTCAAAAAGGTTCAAAAATGATTTTACCAAAGTTGGTAAATAACAGTGCAGGGGCAAGAAACAACATTTTTGGGGATAATGAAGGCTTTTATTACAGCAGATGAAGTCCAATGGCTGCGTATTAAAGCAACAAAACCTATAAGCTGTTGGGTTTATCAGCTGGTAGATTCCATAAGAATTAATTAACTTATTCTCGCATCTAGAACGCTACAGGATACTATTACTGTAACACTACATAGCATCTATAGCACTATTAATGGGTATCTACTACTATACATAACTGGAGCTGTGGCCCCTTAGTAGAAAGTGCAACCATTGCTGTTTCTAGGCTGCATGGGTTATGTTTTCCTTTTTCCTAATGAACGCTCCAGTCAGTACTTTTAGACTTGTCCAATGACTTTTCTTTAAAAAGCACAATACGACACAGTAAATTCAACCAGGCGTTTCTTACCTATTTCACACCCACAAGTCACTAATGTGGCTATAAGTGCCCCGGAGGATGTCCCATAGATCTTGGATGCTGATCTCAGTATCTCAGGTGCCAGTTCTTGTAGAGCTTTCATCACTCCCATTTGATAAAACATCAGGAATCCACAGCCTTTAAAAAAAATAGAGAAAGGTGCATGCTTTGCATCCTCTTCTGCCATCTTTAGTCATGCTATGAGTTTGTGGCAGCAGGGTACAAGCTGGCCAGGAGCAAGTGACTTGGTTGTGCTAATCACTTTGTATCAGAGTGTAGCAGAGGCACAGAAGTGTGCTCAGAAGGTATGCTCCTGTCCTCAGAACAGACTGCTGCCCTGAGTTTGTTCTGAAAATGCCCTTGAGCTGTGAACGTCCTAAAGGGGATCGTTGTGGGCAGGCTTAGGTGGAGTTGGGACATGTACCATTTGTTCCTGGTTCATGTAAGCCAGGTGTAAATTCTGTTACATAGATGTGTCTTCACTCATGAATATCCCAGTTGGTATGGCACAATCTGTGCAGTCATAGCTTCTTCTTGTTGGCAATACACATGGCAATTCAAGTCTCTTTATGGCTCTTATGGCAGAGAAGATTTTCAAGATAGGATTTTTCTAGCAAACTCTAATGGCCGGTGTCCTCATCTCCCTTACCTTGACCTATTCTAGGGTGTTCAGATATAGTTCCTTGTAAGTGTGGGTAAGGGTTTCAGGTGACAATATGGGGGTTTCCCTTGGTCAAGGATTGTGTTTGAAAGCAGAGGATTGGACCCCCTCTCGCCACTGGTTCACTGCCAAGAGCTCTGGATTTAGTTGCTGGCCAAGTTCATGGGGAGCTCTTCCCCCTTTCCCTGCTTTTCACTGTTCTGGATCCACTATTAGTTCTCGTGCACCATGCCAGAGTGTGAGAATTGGGCCCTGCATACTGATTATCTCTGTGGGGGTGGGTGGAATGGCTGAGTTCAAGAATTTATGCACTCCTGAGGAAACTGCAAGGGGCCTCGTTACAAATAATGGCTGATCATTACCAGACAAGCCTTTAAAGATGCAAGTGTCCATTGCATTCCCTGTTGCTAGTCCCTTCATCTCCTTTGCTTTTCCCTGTGGGAAAAATGTATGCCAAGAGCTCAATGAATTCTAGGACAGGAAGGGCTCTTCCCTGCTTTGGAAATTTACAGAGCAGTTCCAACTGCACCAGGTAAGCCCAGTTTAGCTCCAAATGGCTAAGGTATAAACAGGTTCAGTTTGATGATAGAAAAGCAGATAGGAAGAGAATTGCCTCTGTGACCAGTATGATCCAGCTAAACACATTGCCTCATTTGGAAAACCTCATGTCTGCACGGACAGATCTGACTGTGAAAATCATTTGGAAAGACATTGGTGATGATGAAACCTGAACAGGATAGAAATGAGAGTTGTGTAAAGAAGAATAACAGATCTAGAAGTATGGGCAAGATAATCCCTGAGATTGTGACACTGGGAAATTTCAGAAGAGTTGTCTCTTAGGGGCAGGATCTTTCATTGAGTATTGATACAGAGCCAGACTGATTACAGCAGTGGTTCTCAACCTTTTTTGTAACAGGACCCATTTGTAAACATTGATGGCCAGTCCTGACCCACTGCCCCTCGTCCCCCGGATCCAGCCCCACAGTGTGTGGGGCAAGGAGTGCGTGTGTGGGGTGTGTCCCTGTGTGTGGGGAGGGGTATGTGTGGTGGGGGGACAAGGAGCTCCAAGCAGCCCCTTGCAATCTGGACCTCTGCCAGTCTGCAAGTGAAATTCCACGGTTTCCCATGTTTTTCTCCTTTAAAGGAGAATCCATTTTTAAAGTTTGTTTGTGACCACTTAATATGCTCTTGTAACCCACTTTTGGGTTGCGACCCATGGGTTGAGAAACACTGGATTAAGGCACTGTTCTGAAAAGGGACTGTCAGTGCCACTGCAATATACACAGCGACACCTAGCGCTCACCTTATGTCTTCCTCCTTATTGGGATGTTTGTTCTGGGGCGGGCACCCTCCTGGAAGGCAGCATCTTTGCCATAATTAAGAGACAGAGTTGGAGGACTAGCTGGGGTACAAGCTACCTTCATATACTCTTTGGATTTGGTTCCAAGTCTTCCTTGTCTGATGAGTTGCAGGAGTGCAGTGTGCTGTAACCTGTCCCCATGACACGGCTGGTTTTACTTATAATCACCCTGAAGCGTTCAGGGGATACCATGATATCTACTGTGTTGTTACTGCAAAGCTGGGTAGTTTACTCAGCAGCAATAGGTGAAAGGTCTGTCTCAAGCCTTGGCAGCCATCAGGCCGGTGTGGTTAAGGAATGCTAGTTTTTGTAACCAATGGTGTGCAAGGGATTGGCATGGCTGCCCAGTATAACATCCATGCCTTTACCTCCCAAGGCTAAAGGCCAGGTAGATTCATGTTTACAGGTGGGCAGGAGGGGCCGGGGTTTGTCATGATGCCAGAGCAAGAAATTCTCATGCCTTTGGATTTGCACTCGCATGCCCTGACAAGCCATCACACTCCAGATAATACTAGAATTGCTTTAATTGTGGCAAATGATCCACCCACATCTTGTCTGAAATTGCAAGATGAAGGGCCACTGTGTCCAGACCCTCGACATCAAAAGGTGGGTGTTCTACCACCTCACACAAACCCCACTTGGGAGTATAATACAAAGCTTCAAACCAGGGAACACTTTAGAGCAGGGCTTAAGGATTTAAATGAGATTCTGATCCATTATCCTGGATACATACAGATGCCAGGATAGAGATGTACTTTATAGACAAAGTAGATCGAGAGATGCAAAAGTTTTCATGAGTCCAAGCTTATTTGATGAAAGCTTCTGCCTGACTTGAGGCTAACATGGCTAATTACTTCTCTGTTGATATGTATAGTCAGAGATGGTCACTGCTCCCCTAGAGCTTATGGGCTAAAGAGAAAGGAGAAAATGAAAATTAACCCCATTTTGGAGACTAGGCCTGACAGACAGAAAGGCTGAGATGGAAGTATCTGGAAGGGCTCAGGCCCCCTGCACTGTTGGTATTCAGGCAGGAGTTCACGCCAAACTCCACTGAAAATCTCAGCCCCAAGAGCTATGCGGGCAGTCCATAGCAGAGCTGAGAAGTCAACCCAGTTCTCCTGAATCTCAGTCCACCCTGTTTACCAAAAACAATCCCTCTCTCCTCTGTTTTCACTAAGTACACTACATTTAGACTAAAACCTTGTGCCGTGTAACTGTGTGAGTTCTGGTCATGATGTTTTCATGAGTATGTAAGGAAATTACTTGACAGGGATGATCCTGCCTTGAGCAGGGCCTTGGACTAGATGGGATTTCCTGATGTCCCTTCCAGACCTGTTGTTCTGTGATTCTGTTATTTTATTCAACACACAGCTTTCCTTTATTCCCAGCCAACTTGCAGCAGGGCTGCATGATAGGGACCTGCCTGCTTTGACTACTGTAGTCAAAATCAGTTCCTGTCACTGAATTTGAGCCGCTCCCAGCAGCATATGAAGGGCTTGGACTCATTTCTGCAGCCTACACTTTGTTTTGTCTCCAGAGCCTCTGTCTTGGGGAAGATTGCAAGCCCTTTGTAGGGCTTGGGAGGGGAATGGTCTCTTGGGTTCTTAAAGATACAAACTGCTCTGGGTTCTGGTTGGAGAAGGCAGGTACAAGATATGTGCTGTTCCCTGTGGGGCTGCAGGCAGGTTGCGATGGTTGTTGGGTCTGGATTTTGGATCCAGATGCCTTATTCTAGGGGGAGACCCACCCTCAGACTGACCATGACCTTTCCATTCAATAAAAGGAAAATTTATTGATACACAGTGATAACAGAAAAAGAGCAATACAAACAATGGAGCAATTCTATATATCTATGAAATCCTAGGGCTGTCATCAGAGTCAAAGTACAACTGGCCAGGTTGTAGTCTTCATTCTAAGGCTCTCTTTTAGGTATCAGATGTCAGCATGTCAGCAGTCTGGAGGTGGGATGCCGAGGCTAACACCCTCCTCAGTGGGGTGGATGAGACAGGTTGTTGGTGTGCCCTCTGTCCATGGTGGCCTCAAGCACCCTTCCCCAGGGGACACGGAGGGGGACCCATCTCGGGGAGAAGGATGGGGAGGGACCTTTTCTTACTCTCAAGGCTCTGTTTTTGTGTTCTCCTTCCCTCCCGATGAGACATGATGACTTTTCATCCATGGCTATCGCTGGATGGTTGTCATGCGTCCATGTCCTGTGTTATCAGCATATTCCAAGCTTATCACATGCACATATATGAATTTGGTCTTTCCAGGCCTTCTCCTAATGTAGTCTATTCCCCCAAAACCAGGACTCAGACCCCCCTGCTCTGGGATCTTGTTAGCTGGTGCCACCTTGTCTTGTGCCATGGAATAGTATAGTACATGCTCCCTCTGTTTTCCAGACTATGTGTCCTTGTTGGCCTTGTTGTGTTAGACAGCCTGTCTGCTTCCAAGGCTGTGAGAAACTGTGTGATTGTGTTACTCAGACTCTTAGAAATCAATAAACCCCTCCTGCCCATTCTGAGCCATTCTAATGCAGATATATATAGATATTCCTATAAGAGAATTCCCAGAAAACAAACCTTTAAATACCATTTTCTAAGGCAACCTTCTCCTCTTTGAAGGTTCACACCTTCACAACATAAATGGAACATAATCACTGGAATCACCTGAAATGTTCACGAGATTTGTGGGGAGGACCTCCATCAGTCATCTCAGGAAAAGTATGATGGCATTCATGGTTAGGGGCTCCAATGCACTGGAAAATCTCCAAAAGAATAACAACAAAACAAACAATCAATCCAGCCTTCTCAATCTTTGACGTGGCTGAGCTCCTTTATTGAACTGTGCTCTATAGGCAAGAGGAGCTTGGATTAAAAATTAAAATCTGAAATGCAGGATTGGCACATGCACCAATGTTTCATTTTGGGGTGAAAATTATTTTATGCAAGATGATGGAAAAGTAGAAAATCTTGGTTATAACCTGGCTCACATTGGTTTCATTTAAATTTATTAAGAAGAGGTTGAATATAAGTACAGATAAGCTAGGCATCAAATGAGAGAAGTGTCCATGCTGCTTGCATACTGGTCTAACTAAAATGCTGTACATTCATATTCAGGCAAGGCTGGAGATGCAGAGAGATGAAGTAAGTTCATAGAGGGCCAAGGGCTTGTGAGTAGAAAGAGCGTTTACATTAGAAGTGTGTGTTCTCCAGCAGTTATGGAAAATCAGGAACACATTGTATCTGCTAAGCCCTAATGAAAATTAATTTCTCTGTCTTTATAAGCTAGAAAAGTTTTAAAAAATTATGTCCAAGGGTTTTAAGCAGAAAGAGCATTAACAATAGAAGTGTGTGTGCCAATGGACATAGATTGGACAGCTCTGCTGACCCCAATGTCTCCTTTCAAACATAGGGTGTGTAATAGGGGGCTGTGGCTTTGAGCACATCTTTGATCAGGAAAGTCAGGTGTGAAGAGGCAAGGATCCCAAGAGAACATTGCCAAGGCTGCCCTAATGAAGTTGGGAGCACACACTGACCCTGACCTTCACTGGGATTTGTGCTCACATGGATCCTAATGTCACTCTTACTTGACTGGCAAGAACCAGAGGAATAAAAGCAATCTTGATTATCCTCTTCCTTTGTGTCAGTATAGGGGCAACTGCTGCGTTTTCTCCTCTGTTTCATTCTCCGCCCTGCTCATCGCGCCATGCTGTCTGGTGAGGTCCTTGAAAGCTGCATCAGTGGAAGTGAGGATCCTTGTTGATGGGTTCTGGTTCCAAGACCCTCCACTGGTCTGGGACAAGCATTTCTTATGGGACTCACTGGCTAAAGGGAGTGTTGTGTTCCTGGCAAGATAATCTATACCAAACTCTCCTATTGAAAAGGAGAATAGAAAGATTCAATCCTCACAAATACTCAGATCTGTGTTATAACCAATTGTAACTCAGGAGACTGATACAGACACTTGGACCCTGGACACACGTTATTGTTGTAGTGCTACAAAGTGTGTAGCTGTATAAAAAAACAGATCCCCATGGGGTGTGCAAATGTTCCCAGCTCCCTGGGTGAAGTGTGCAAAATTCACCAAAAAGGCCCACTCTCCAATATTGTGTTACAGGTCTGCTTCTCACCTCCCATCCTTCTTCCCCCAGTGGAGCTTGCACGTGAGCAGAACATGCTCAGTGACAGACTTGTTTGATCAGCACTTGCTGCCATAGCAGAAGCAGAGGCTACTGGGATTGCTTCCCTTAATAGAGATGGGGCTGGCAGTCGGCAATAGGGGTGTATGAAGTGGGCCCTATTCAAGTTGGATTTGGATTCGGCCCAAATCAGGGACAGAGATTCGATTTGTTGATTTGGATCACTGTCCCTGATTCGATTTGACTGAATCCGAATCTGAAGATTCGATGCTGATTCAGAGAATCAGCGATTCGGACACAGACATGGCTTTAAAAGTTTTTTCTACGTACCTTGAGGTAGCAGGAGCAGCTCGTGATTGCTGTGATGCTGAGGCGCATAGAGTGTTTGACAGGAGCACAGGGGGACCCTCAACATGCTTGGCGGCAAACCTGGAAGTGGACTGGAACTACTTCCAGTCCACTCCTGGGTCTGCTGGAGGGGGGCGGTGTGCCTTCCTGGCTCATTGATCTGCCACAGGTGAACCCCAGGTCCCCCTCCCAGACTTAGGAGGCACCAGTCACCAAACTGGGAGGATGTGGGGGGCTCCCCTGCACGCTCCCTGGTGGACACAGAGGTGGACCGGAAGTGCTTGTGGTCCAATTCTGGGTCTGCTGCCGAGCACGCTGGGGAGGCCTCTGCGCTCCTGTGGGACACTCCATGCACCCCAGCATCACAGCACTGACGAGCCCCTGCTACCTAGAGGTATGGAGAAAAAACATTTAAAGTTGTCTCTGTCCGAATCTCCAAATCTTTCCAAATCTCTTTGCATTGAGTCGGAGGGTTCCGAATTGATTCAGAGAGATTCAGGGGACCTCTGATTCGATTAGGAGATCTGGCACCAAATCAGGCCGAATCTCCACTGAGTCGAATCAGGGATCGAAGCTTTGCACAGCCCTAGTGGGCAACCAATGCAGTTTTGGCTCCAAGTCAGTTGTAAGATGCAGAGACTTTTATGAACTAAACCTCTTGTCTGGCCTCCCTCAGGGAATATCATCTCTTCTCTGTCCCCACTCAGTGCAGTACTTACTATTTCTTTCCAAGTAGAACCCAGCGTCATGATACCCTTTTAGAAAGAACTCATGCACTGCCTACCGAGAAAAGATGTCAGGCTTGTAAACAATGCTTGTTGTACCCACACAGTAGATGGTAATTCTAGGGTTATATCAATTTCTGATGGCTACTTACCAGACGGCTGGGTGAAAAAATACAACAGACCAGCCTGTGGAAGTTTTCTAGTGATATTTGAAATACCTGTTGCAACATGTACACACTGAAAAAAGTGCCTGGCTTATCCCTTGGGCAGATGTCATTGTCCAGTGCAAACCCAGACACTGTAATCATGGTCTTTGTGTAGAACGCAGCCTCTGGGCTACTGAAGGCTCCATCAGTATAGCGCTAGAACAAAACCAGCACAATATTTGCGTTAGGTAATAGTTCACGTTATGAGTGCTCTTCCCACTGAAGTGTTTGATAAAAGAGGTCACCACCCTCCCATCTTCCAGCTGTGTCTTAGCAGAAAGCAGCAGCTGTCCCTACATTTTGTGCAAAGCCAGACCAGGTCTTTAGTGAGCTTCGTGAGGACTCTCTGCCTGAGTCCCCTTTGGGACCCATACATTAGAATCTAATGTATGGGTCCCAAAGGGGACTCAGGCATGAGCTAGGAGCAGAGCTGCGGCTGCCCTGCTATGACAGAGATACTTTAGAGCATACACAGAAGCAGGAATATTGGTGCTTCGGTCCCTTCCTGGAACTGGCCCTCCTGGTGCCTGGTAGAGGAAGAAGCAAGGGGCTGGAAGCTTTTGTCTTGGACCCTGGCAGCAATGTCACTTTAAGGAGAATGCCCAAGGGAGAAGCAAGGAGGGCAGGAGGTTGAGCCAGGCGTCAGGCTTCTAGAGAGCCAGGCATCAGTTAGAGGCTGCTCTATGAACTTTCATTGGCAGTTCTGCTCTGCCAAAATTCCCAGCTTTTCTCAGTCATTGGCCAGCACCTCTGACAACCTCATTTTCTTCGAGTTTTGCTGGAGACCAACACCGTTGTGCATTCCAGGCAGCCACTGCCTCATCTTGCACCCCTCTGGCCTTAGGACTCCCATGCTTGGGTAGGCCTCTCAGTCTCAGGTAGCCAACTAAGGTCCAGCAAGCAGAGCGGTGCTTGTGCAGCTCTGCAAGTCTTCTTTTCTTCCCTGTTGCATCTTCCCCCATGTTCCCCTCCCATCTAACTGGTTGTCCACCAGCTGTGTCCAAGATACCAAGGTCTCTGAGACAGGGACTTTCCTTCTACTCTTTCTCCCTACAGGGGAACCAACTGTTTCATCTGGGCATGCAACTCGAGGGAAGGGGCTGCTTTAAGATTTTCCCCCATCTCTACAAAACATAACTATGCCCTAGTTAACCAGTTTGCCATCCAGCTGTCATTCTGCCCTGGAAGGCTGTAAGGACAGACTTGGACTCCAGGTGTGGCAGTAGTTGGATCCAGGGGAAAGGTCTTGGAGATGGAGGGACCCGTGGTAGCAGGAAGGAACCTCCTTGGCAGTAATTAACTAGAATCCTGAGCTGTGCTCACAGGCTCCTACCTTTGCTGGAAATCAGATGAGGAGGAACTATGGGGAGGGCTTAAGAGTCAGTGTCCCAACTTGTTTATCTGTGTTGATCACAAAAGCCACTGGCAGCAGCTGAGCGGTTCCCCAGGTTTCAGCCAAGGATACTCACCACGCCCTGGAAAGAGGGAGGGATGTACCCATTATAGACAGGAACGAAGAAGCTGCAGGTCACTGCCTGTGGGGAAAGGAAGCACAGAGAGAGGTACAGAAGCAGGGCTCTCTTTAAACCTGGGGATGAGGAGTACCTGCTAGAATTGGATCATAATGTTTGGGGTATCTGGACCCTAGACTCTGGGTCAGGGCCAAGAGCACAGGTCTGGCCATGCCTGTTCCAGGTGCCAGGGATACTGCCCAGTGTAGCCACCGCTTGGTCTCAAATGTGTGGAAAGGGGTAGTGCTGCCCAGTGGCGTGGCTGCCAGATTGGAGGACTGTGCATCTGGGTAATCCAGCCAGCTCCCCTATGGCATCTGAGCAAAGTGGTGCAACTCTTGTCAGAACAGAGATAGATCCTGATGCAAGTTCAGCTGCTGGAGTCTTGTGGGAGGATTCTTGATAGAATGAAAAAAATCCAGGTCCTGCTTGGAAACCTGCCGCAGATGGCAGGAGAGGTGCCAGTTAGGCTAAGAGGTGCAGCCCCTGGCACTGGTAACATGGTTTGGAGAGTAGCATGTGTAATTCATGAACTGGTTAATTCTGCCTGCTGCCTCCAATTTGCCAGTGAGGGGTCAAGCTGACAAGCCTTTGGCTTGAAACCTTCCATGTTGGGGTTTGAGCTCACTGGGAGAAGCTCATTGGGACATACTTCTTGGTTGGAGAAATGCTAAGGGACATCACCCTGACAGCATCAGCTTTAATCTATTGCTCTCTGGCAGAAGCTACAACCATTGAGGTACTGAATGTTTGGCACTTGGTCTGGCCTTTGGACTCTGACTTCAAAGGGTAAAGAGGGGGATAGTAGGTGTAGGGCAGCCTCCGCTGTTCCATAACCTTGGGATGTGTTAATCTATCATAAGCCATGGCCGCTGTCCTGCCTGACACCAAGGACTGACCTGGCTACTTCCCATGCTGAAAATATTAATATGTCCAAAATGAGATAAACAGTCAAAGGGTCTTTGTGGGTCAGGGCTTGCATTATGCCTCATAGATTCATAGATGTTAGGGTCGGAAGGGACCTCAATGGATCATCGAGTCCGAACCCCTGCATAGGCAGGGGTTGGGTCTAGATGACCACAGTGCGATTCATATCCACCCTCCTCTTGAAGACCCCCAGGGTAGGGGAGAGCACCACCTCCCTTGGGAGCCCGTTCCAGACCTTGGCCATTCGAACTGTGAAGAAGTTCTTCCTAATGTCCAGTCTCAATCTGCTCTCTGCTAGCTTGTGGCCATTATTTCTTGTAACCCCCGGGGGCACCTTGGTGAATAAAACCTCGCCAATTCCCTTCTGTGCCCCCGTGATGAACTTATAGGCAGCCACAAGGTCGCCTCTCAACCTTCTCTTGCAGAAGATGAAGAGGTCCAGGTGCCCCAGTCTCTCCTCATAGGGCTTGGTCTGCAAGCCCTTAACCATACGAGTGGCCCTTCTCTGGACCCCCTCCAGGTTATCCGCATCCCTCTTGAAGTGCGGCGCCCAGAATTGCACGCAGTACTCCAACTGCGGTCTGACCAGCGCCCGATAGAGGGGAAGTATCACCCCTTTGGATCTATTCGTAATGCAATCCTCCCATCACACCAGTACACTTCCCCTTATACCTCTGTGAAGGAGCTTCTCAGACTCTCAATTCCTTTTACTCCAAACTCAGAAAGCTGCTTTTACCTGAATGATCTCCTCCTTGGAGCTGAACTCTGATACCACAACATTTTGGAGACCTGATACTTGAGTAAGAAAAATGTGCAGCCTCCCTGAAGCCAACTGGTGAGCGTTATCTGGCAGGCATTTTTCTAACGCCTTCTGTATATTCAGGATTACTCTATTATTTGGATACAGGTACCGGAGGATTGTACCCTCCATATTTTTCACAGTTTCAGTCATACAAGCAATCACTGCATCTAGAAGGAAAAAGTGACCATGCTCAGCAAATCATACAGCCATATGAGAGCAAGTGTTGCCCTTAGGTCTGTGTGTGCCAAAGACAGAGAAGTCAAGGGGAGTTTTATGCTTGTTTGTGAAAACTGAATGGGATCCCTTGCTCAATCTCACTAACCCTGCTTTGTGAACCAAATTATTTGTACTGGAAAGCATAAAAGCAGTCGTTGGTGTGCGGCCCGCTACATTAGGCTGCACTGGCTAATGTGTAGGAGGATCCTGGGTTAAGGGTCAGAAGATTCAGAGGTGGGGCTGGATTCACCGAGGAGCTCAGTTCCTTGGGTGGTGAGCATTTTTGAGAAGATGGCCTTGATGATGGGTGCTGAGAGCACCTGAAGATCTGGTCCAGAGCTC
>NW_005842137.1:1677687-1705309 GCF_000455745.1 Alligator sinensis
CCTGCCTGTTTTCTACTGAGTGGGCATTGTTTACAGAGTTTATGGTGCCTCCATCCCTTCGGAGAAGCTGCGTGTGGTAGATATTGTCTTGGCTCTGAGAAGGTGGGAAACAGGAGAGCCTAGAACAAGAGCCACCGGTGTTAGTAATATTCTGGGGATTTTGGCTTGTATGTAGAAATGTAGGGAGCTCAGTGTATTTGAGATTTGGTTAGGAAGGTTAAAAACTGATTTTACCAAAGTCAGTAAGTAACAGTGCAGGGGCAAGAAACTGGACATTTTTGGGGATAATGAAGGCTTTTATTACAGCAGATGAAGTCCAATGGCTGCGTATTAAAGCAACAAAACCTATAAGCCATTGGGTTTATCAGCTGGTAGATGCCATAAGAATTAATTAACTTATTCTCTCATCTAGAACGCTACAGGATACTATTACTGTAACACTACATAGCATCTATAGCACTATTAATGGGTATCTACTACTATACATAACTGGAGCTGTGGCCCCTTAGTAGAAAGTGCGACCATTGCTGTTTCTAGGCTGCATGGGTTGTGTTTTCCTTTTTCCTAATGAACGCTCCAGTCAGTACTTTTAGACTTGTCCAATGACTTTTCTTTAAAAAGCACAATACGACACAGAGTAAATTCAATCAGGCGTTTCTTACCTATTTCACACCCACAAGTCACTAATGTGGCTATAAGTGCCCCGGAGGATGTCCCATAGATCTTGGATGCTGATCTCAGTATCTCAGGTGCCAGTTCTTGTAGAGCTTTCATCACTCCCATTTGATAAAACATCAGGAATCCACAGCCTTTAAAAAAAATAGAGAAAGGCACGTGCTTTGCATCCTCTGCCATCTTTAGTCGTGCTGTGAGTTTGCGGCAGCAGGGTACAAGCGAGGGGCTTGGTGGTGCTAATCACTTTGTATCAGAGTGTAGCAGAGGCAGAGAAGTGTGCTCAGGAGGTATGCTCCTGTCCTCAGAACAGACTGCTGCCCTGAGTTTGGTCTGAAAATGCCCTTGAGCTGTGAACGTCCTAATTGTGGGCAGGCTTAGGTGGAGTTAGAATATGTCATATAAGCGGAGTTAGAACATGTAGTGTTTGTACCTGGTTCATTTAAACACATGTAAACTCTGTTACATAGATGAGTCTTCACTCATCAATATCCCATCCTGTATGGTGCAACCTGTACAGTCACAGCCTCTTCTTGTTGGCAATACACATGGCAATTCAAATCTCTTTATGGATCTTATGGCAGAGAAGATTTTCAAGATAGGATTTTTCTAGTGAACTCTAGTGGCCTGTGTCCTCCAGGCCTGTGCGAATAGGGAACTATTTGATTTTGGTTTGGATTCGGCCGATTCAGATGCCAGCGATTCAAATCGGTGCCAAAACGTCTGAAGCTTCTCCGGATCTGAAGCACAGTCTGAAGCCTCGCACAGCCCTACTTTGCACAGCCTTGCACAGCTTTGTCTTCATCTCCCTTGCCTTGACCTATTCTAGGGTGTTCAGATATAGTTCCTTGTAAATGTGGGTGAGGGTTTCAGGTGACAATATGGGGGTTTCCTTTGGTTAAGTATTGTCTTTGAAAGCAGAGGACTGGACCCTCTCTCGCCGCTGGTTCACTGCCAAGAGCTCTGGATTTAGTTGCTGGCCAAGTTCACGGGGAGCTCTTCCCCCTTTCCCTGCTTTTCACTGTTCTGGATCCACTATTAGTTCTCGTGCACCATGCCAGAGTGTGAGAATTGGGCCCTGCATACTGATTATCTCTGTGGGGGTGGGTGGAATGGCTGAGTTCAAGAATTTATGCACTCCTGAGGAAACTGCAAGGGGCCTCGTTACAAATAATGGCTGATCATTACCAGACAAGACTTTAAAGATGCAAGTTTCCAATGCATTCACTGTTGCTAGTCCCTTCATCTCCTTTGCTTTTACCTGTGGCATGGCATTAGGTGTTCTTGTTCAGATAGTGTTCCTTGTAATTGTGGGTGAGGGGTTAAAGTGATGATTTGGGGGATTCACAATGTGCATGAATGGATTGATGGCCAAAGAGCCCCTCTTCTAATCCTATGCTCTGATGTCCTTACTCAGGTCTCATTGAAATGGACGGAGTGCTATGGATGAGTGTATTGGAAGCACCCTTCCACCAGCACCGAATGCTTGCAGACACCCCACTGACACTTTCATTACCGTGTCTGTCAGATAAATCCTTGTCTTGACTGAACGGAGACGCTGAAAAATGTATGCCAAGAGCTCAATGAATTCTAGGACAGGAAGGGCTCTTCCCTGCTTTGGAAATTTACAGAGCAGTTCCAACTGCACCAGGTAAGCCCAGTTTAGCTCCAAATGGCTAAGGTATAAACAGGTTCAGTTTGATGATAGAAAAGCAGATAGGAAGAGAATTGCCTCTGTGACCAGTATGATCCAGCTAAACACATTGCCTCATTTGGAAAACCTCATGTCTGCACGGACAGATCTGACTGTGAAAATCATTTGGAAAGACATTGGTGATGATGAAACCTGAACAGGATAGAAATGAGAGTTGTGTAAAGAAGAATAACAGATCTAGAAGTATGGGCAAGATAATCCCTGAGATTGTGACACTGGGAAATTTCAGAAGAGTTGTCTCTTAGGGGCAGGATCTTTCATTGAGTATTGATACAGAGCCAGACTGATTACGGCAGTGGTTTTCAACCTTTTTTGTACCAGGATCCATTTGTAAACATTGATGGCCAGTCTTGACCCACTGCCCCTCGTCCCCCAGATCCAGCCCCACAGTGTGTGGGGCAAGGAGTGCGTGTGTGGGGTGTGTCTCTGTGTGTGGGGAGGGGAATGTGTGGCGGGGGGACAAGGAGCTCCAAGCAGCCCCTTGCAATCTGGACCTCTGCCAGTCTGCCAGTGAAATGCCACGGTTTCCCATGTTTTTCTCCTTTAAAGGAGAATCCATTTTTAAAGTTTGTTGATCCATTTTTAAAGTTTGTTTGTGACCCTTTGATATGCTCTTGTAACCCACTTTTGAGTTGCGACCCATGGGTTGAGAAACACTAGATTAGGGTATTGTTCTGAAAAGGGACTGTCAGTGCCACTGCAATATACACAGCGACACCTAGCGCTCACCTTATCTCTTCCTCTTTATGAGAATGTTGGTTTTGGGGCGGGGACCCACCTGGAAGGCTGCACCTTTGCCATAATTAAGAGACAGAGCTGGAGGATACATTTGGATTCATTTCAGTGTCTTGGATTGGGCAATTTGATCATTGGCTCTAGGGAGCTAGTGTTTTATTAATAAAATATGCTGAAACAAAGTTAGGAAGAAACAGGATTTGTCTTTATGAAAAAAATGCTTCCAACTGTCTCATTGTTCTCATGCTTCCATGCTTTGCTCCAGGGAATTTGGCAAGTAGGAGGGTGTGGATTTGTCAAGCTGGTGTCAAGGATTTGCCTTTACCTGTCACTATAGAAATCCACCATAATTAAGGCAAGGTTTGAGCCTCTGGAAAGCTTCTCTTGGCAACAAGTCCATGAACCTTTCTTCAGAATCTGGTAGCATTATTGTCAGGAGTCTCTGTCTCCTTGGAGCATGCAGTATGAACAGAGGGTGCCAGGGGCAGGAGTTTAAAGTAGGTGGGAGCACAATTCCTGTTCAGAACCTGGAATTGAAGCTATGACTTGTTCACATGATATTTTCCCCTGTGCAAACCCTGCCTCGTGCATGACACAGATTGAATGGATTGAATGGTACTTGTAGGGCTCGTGAGCACACCCTTCTTGACCATCTCAGCTGGCTGATGCATTGCAACATGGCAGCTCAAAGCTTGATGACCCTGGCCCTGGGAAGTGAGAAAGTGACCTTCCTCAAGTTGTGTTCTGTGCTCTGCACATCTGAGAGCCCCAAGCCTGAGTAGTAAGAAATAAGTGGCTCCAGGGAGAACAGTCAGATCACTGGGTCCACCTTCAGGCTGCATATCACTGCTTTTGGGCCCATGACAGAAGTACTGATTGGTGGAAACAGCGAGTTCTGAGGACCTGGGAGAGGGACCGGTGGCAGCAGTACTTTTGAACAAGCAAGGGCATCTTCCTTGATGTCTGTGCTGAGATGGTTGCTAACCTGTTACAGAATCCAGGGCTTTCCAGGATCAAGATTCATTGACTCAAAAGTTTCATGAGCCATTTACTGAAAGGTGACAGTACATGAAGTGGTTTTAATGTGAAGGGATGTCAGAATGTTTAGGATGAAGAGAGAGGCTGTTTTGTGTTGAATGGGACTTGGATGAAGAGGACTGAGCTTTGAGTGAGTGCATGGTCAGAGGAGGTTCATTTTGGAGAAAGTCACCTTTCCATCCTCCTCAAATTGATTTAAGGAGAGTGGACTGTGGGGGAATGGCTGGAGCAGGAATTTTGGATGAGTGAGCAGTTAGGTGAATCATAGGATCATAGAAAATGAGGATTGGAAGGGACCTCACAAGGTCACATATAGTCCAACCCACTGCTCAAAGCAGGACCATCCCCAACTAGATTATCCCAGCCAAAGCTTGGTCTAGCCGGGTCTTAACAGCCTCCAAGGATGGAGAGTCCACCACCTCTCTGGGTACCCTGTTCCAGGGCTTTACTACCCTCCTAGCGAGAGAATTCTTCCTAATATCTAACCTAAACTTCCCTTGCTGCAACTTGAGACTTTTGCTCCTTCTGCACTCATCTGCCATCACTGAGGACAGTCTAGCTCCATCCTTTGGTTTGATCATCCAAAATGAGTATGTTGTTAGACCGCTTCAACTCTACCTCTTCTCTCAGAGTGTGAGCTGAGGTTGGAGTTGGGAAAGTTGCAGTTCTAAGCAAATGGTATAAGGCCAGGCACAAGCTTTGGCAGATGACATCATAGAGATGCACTATCTCACAGAGAAGCAGAAGTACTGTCTATAAAGTGAAGTAGCCAAATTGGGCTATCTACTTCACTATGTAGAGAATGAGAGCCATGCTGGGGTATTATGGTACCATGAAGTTATATCTTAAAATTTCAACCAAAAAATATAAGGAGGCTTTGATCTATCAGTTTTTTAAGAACCCTGCTTCAGAGGGACCAAATCAAAAGTACTTCTGCAAGCTGAACAAACTGGTGAAAGAGATTATTAAAATAGTACTGTCAATTAATGTGATCTCTAAGCAGCAAGGTTCCTGGAGATGAGCATTGTCCCCATCTTGTCTGTGAGTCCCAACATGACCCAAGTTGGTGCAAACACTGTTATTAGAACTCCCATGATATCTGCCAAAGAACACTCACCACCCCTCCACAGGAAGGAAGGATCCATCCATACAGACCAGGAATAAAGCAGTTGCAGATCACTGCTGAAGAAGAGGAGAAGAGTAAACACATTTTGCAGTGAAAAAGATGGGACTGATGCTATTTAATGCTTTGCATTCCTTGCCTCACAGACTGGGAAACTGAAGTACAGAGTGGAAGTGTTTTGGCTAAGGTCACTCAGTGGATCAGTGGCAGAGCTAAGAAGAGGGCCCTTGCCTTTGTGGCTCAATCAGTTCTTTCTCCACTAACTCAATACTGGGGTCCTGGTTCTAGACTGGCTCCATGACAAGGGACAAGTATATATGGAAAAATTCTGCTGTCCTGATGAATGCATTTACTCTTATTACTTTTGTTTTAAAATGTAACAAAAATGAAGCCTAAATGACCTCCTCCCTTGAGCAGAACTCAAAACCAATGACTTCCTGTCTGTCTGCCACTCATGTGAGGCTAATATGAAGCCTCTCCGAAGCCAGATGGTGACACTTTTCTGCTAGGTCTTTGTGCAACTCCTCCAATATCTGAAGGTCATTGAAACCTGGAGTGAAGGAGCCAAGGGTTCATTTCTTGCTTTCCTCCAGCATCTTGCAAGTAACTTCTTTACAAACATATAGGGAGATTAAAAAAAAAAAAGTGACCGTTATAATCAATTCTTGAAGGCTTGATCTCTGCTTATGGGGCCCAGTCGAGTCAAAGGGAATTATACCCATGTATCTGACAGGTGGTTTGTTCTTTTGGGGCTTTCTACTTAATTCAAGGGCAGACTTGCAAGTGTTTTCTACTTCTGGGTGATAAGTGCCCACCTTGAGACATCTCTTTCCTATTGTAGCCTAAAACCTCCTCTGGGTTCTGTCTGGTGGTACTACAAACACAGCAAGAGATAGTCTGTGCCCCAGTTCCCATCTAAGTACCCAAGTCATCTTAGTACAGTTTATATGAATCAATTGCCCCTCCTTTGCCCTTTCTTCTCATTAATGGTCACAGGGCAGAGTCTTAGATCTGGCCTTAAAGTAATGCAAATGCTCTTCAGTAATTTCTTGGAGCAGAGGCAATTGAAGGTCCTCAGAAAGCTGGGTAGATGGTACTTGTGCAAACATTATAATGGGGTACAAAAGAGTGCTCTGTCCCTTTAACAGGAAATAATCTGTTTTGAGAGTGCTCAGCTGCAGGGTATTTAGATTAGGAGGGTGTGACTCGCTGGGAGTTTAAAACCCCAGGAGAGACAGCAGAAAGCCTCTAAAGAGTGAGGGAACAGCATGTGAGTAGGAGGAAAGCTATGATCAGAACAAGCTTGTTATCAAAGAGGGGCTAGGCTGCTGTGCTGGGGTCAGAGCCAAGGGGCTGTCCTGGTGCCTGGGAGTGGGAAGAGGAGTTTGGGGGTTGTTGTTTGCTTGTTTTCTGCTCAAAGCCCATGCTTTAGTTGGGAGGACTGGCTGAAGGGCTTCTCAGAGAGCAAAACCTGTCTGCAGGAGCCACTAGGCTAGGCAGCCTGCTTACATGGGGGTGATTAGACTGTGCTCAGCCTTGCACAACAGTGGGAGGGATCTCAAGATCCTTGCCCTGCTAGGATGTGGTGTCAACAGCACCAAACATGTAGAAAGTAGCATAGTTTTTTCTGCAGGAAGCAGCTGGTGGTGAACTCGTGCTAACTTGGTAGGGAGGGAGCAGCCTCTGAATTCCATCTGGGAGGTTTGGCAGTCAGGTGTGATGGAGCAGGAGGCAGTAAGATAGCAGGCAAACACATCCCTTTGGGAAATGCCTCCAAGTAGCCAAGCTTGGGTGCAGGGCTTGGCCCTATGATTCAGCCTGTTATCACCAATGCAAGCAAACCAAGAAAGGGATGTGCTTGGGTTAAATCCACTTAGCCAGGTTCTCCCAGAGCCCACTGCTGCCTTTCTGCTTTTGCTCTAGTTGGAGACTCTCACATCTGAGAAATGACCGAGGCAGGCTGAGGCCAGGTGCCTGGTTTCAAATCATTTCCTGGTGCTCTTTTGTGAATTGAAGCTGGCTAGGAAGCAGGGATACCAGAATGAGAGACTGGATAGGCCACGGAGGGGCTGTGAACTAGGGCCCAAGTATCCTCAAGGCTTCATAATCTCAGGGAGATGAGAGGAAATGGCTGAGAATGGGTACTTGGTACCCAAACATTTGTCTATATATCTTCCCAACTATACAACAAAAAAGATCACCTGCAAAAAAAATCCTTCCTCCTTGGATTGGCAAAAAAAAGCATGTTGTTTTAAAGTTGCCTAGGCATTTCCTCTTGCATTCAGGGCCTTGTGTTTCTCTATCATTGGTTCAACCCACTTGCTGCAGCTAGTCTCAGATCCCATGCCCCCTTCCTAGACCAGGCCAGTCCCTACAGGAGGGAGGGTCTCTCGGGCCTAGATCAAGATGAAGATTGCCATTGAAAGCCGGCTCTCAACCCCACCCAAGCACTAAAATCTAATGGCAGGTTTAAAGCAACCACTTTCCTTCCCGAGCATGGTATGTGGTCCAAAGACAGGTTAGGAAACATTGAAGCAAGCAGATGTGGACAAGCTGGGTTACAAGCTACTTTCATACACTTCTTGGATCTGGTTCCAAGTCTTCCTTGTCTAATGAGTTGCAGGAGTGCAGTGTGCTGTAACCAGTCCCCATAACAAGGCTGGTTTTAGTTATCACCCTGAAGTGTTCAGGGGATACCATAATATCTACTGTGTTCTTACTGCAAAACTGGATAGTTTACTCAGCAGCAATAGGTGAAAGGTCTGTCCCAAGCCTAAGCAGCCATCAGGCCGGTGTGGTTAAGGAATGCTAGGTTTTGTAACCAATGGTGTACAAGGGATTGGCATGGCTGCCCAGTATAATATCCATGCCTTTACCTCCCAAGGCTAAAGGCCAGGTAGATTCCTGTTTACAGGTGGGCAGGAGGGGCCGGGGTT
Source organism: Alligator sinensis (assembly GCF_000455745.1). Classification (NCBI taxonomy): domain Eukaryota; kingdom Metazoa; phylum Chordata; order Crocodylia; family Alligatoridae; genus Alligator; species Alligator sinensis. The sequence goes on from NW_005842137.1 coordinate 1,685,906, forward strand.
TGTCATGATGCCAGAGCAAGAAATTCTCATGCCTTTGGATTTGCACTCGCATGCCCTGACAAGCCATCACACTCCAGATAATACTAGAATTGCTTTAATTGTGGCAAATGATCCACCCACATCTTGTCTGAAATTGCAAGATGAAGGGCCACTGTGTCCAGACCCTCGACATCAAAAGGTGGGTGTTCTACCACCTCACACAAACCCCACTTGGGAGTATAATACAAAGCTTCAAACCAGGGAACACTTTAGAGCAGGGCTTAAGGACTTAAATGAGATTCTGATCCATTATCCTGGATACATACAGATGCCAGGATAGAGATGTACTTTATAGACAAAGTAAATCAAGAGATGCAAAAGTTTTCATGAGTCCAAGCTTATCTGATGAAAGCTTCTGCCTGACTTGAGACTAACATGGCTAATTACTTCTCTGTTGATATGTATAGTCAGAGATGGTCACTGCCCCCCTAAAGCTTATGGGCTAAAGAGAAAGGAGAAAATGAAAATTAACCCCATTTTGGAGACTAGGCCTGACAGACAGACAGGCTGAGATGGAAGTATCTGGAAGGGCTCAGGCCCCCTGCACTGTTGGTATTCAGGCAGGAGTTCATGCCAAACTCCACTGAAAATCTCAGCCCCAAGAGCTATGCGGGCAGTCCATAGCAGAGCTGAGAAGTCAACCCAGTTCTCCTGAATCTCAGTCCACCCTGTTTACCAAAAACAATCCCTCTCTCCTCTGTTTTCACTAAGTACACTACATTTAGACTAAAACCAGCACCTAGACCTCCATAAAAGCAGGACTGTCAGTTGAGGGAAGTGAAAGCATTGCAGCTGAGAAGAGCATATTATGTATGACTCCAGGGGAAAAGCAGCCTCACCATTTGATCTGTGACCTGTTTGTTGCACAGACAATATATATTAGTTCAAACTTAACTTAAATATGTAGGGGCATTTGTTACTATTCCCTTGCACTGTGTGCTAATTAGTAGAGGTACCACACCCTTCATATCCCAGTAAATTGTTGGCTCCTGGTGCTGGTCCAATTAATACAAAGCTAATTATTTTAGTGAGATGGGCTGAAGAAGTCAACGCATTCATTATTCTGTATATATCTCGATTGCATCTCCTCCTTACCATCTCCTCTTTAGCCTAAACTACCCTAGTCTCTATAATTGCTGTTAATACAGAGGCACCTCCATCCGTTACCTAATTTTTGCCATGCCTTCTATTTCTCCCTGATCTTCCTAAAAATGGGATTGTCATTGCCGAACACATTATTCCATATGTGGGTGAAGCATTGTACTGTCCTCAGTGTTTATTTTCTACTCCACTCTTTTAACGTGTTAATAATGTATTGTTTCCTGGTTTGACCACCATTTAGAAGATGTTTTCACTGAGCTGTACATAATAGTCAGGCTCTCTTTCTGTAATGATTACAGTTAATTTTGAGACCAACGATGTGTACAAGTAGTTTGAATAATTCCTTACTTATTATTTGTATGATTATAGTGCCCAGGACTCTAGTCAGGCATCTTCAGTGTGTTACGTTGCGTCTGTGGACTGAATTCAGCCAACAAAACCACAACAGTTCCTTACTTTTCCTCCAATGACAGCATAGGTCTGCTCTAGCTGGGAAAGCTGTCTTGCTTAAATCAAAGAAAGACTAAATTAGGAGACACTAATTAAATAGCATAAGGTAGTTAAACTAGTTTAACTAACCCAGTTTAAATGCTTGCATGAGTAAAATAAATGGCATTTACTCATTTTGACAAAACCTTAGTTTCCATCCCACCTTTTGGGATCTTTCTCAAAGACTGCTTGCAAGTTCAAGTAAACAATGTCAGCCACTTCTCCATCATCTTTTTCTTCCTGCACTAAAAAGTTATGGGTAGGTTAAGAGATTAGAGGCATGGTTTTCTTTGCAGAAGCAGTAGTGGCTAGGATGAACCATTCCAGGACCATCAAGATGTTTTAGCATTTTATTTGTAACAATCATCTGATCCAATTTGATTTAGCTCTGAAATAAAAGTTATAGACTGTAATTCCCAGAATTGTCCCTTCACATTTTTAAAGATGGGTGCGGAATTGACTGCCTGTTTCTTTGACACCCCATGATCAGCAGTCTCCCTTTTATATTTTGTGAAAAGAGGATCTAAATCTTATGTCTAGAACATCCTCTGGGGTGGAAGGTGAAGCCGTCTGTGCAAATTATTTGGCAATATTCTGTATAATCTCTTGTTTGTCCAGAACAAGGAACTTGGTGCAGATGATTGGGTCTTTGGATAGTTTGTGGAGAATAGCTTCTATGCTGGAATGCTCCCACCCACTTCTATCAACAAGAAATACCATGTTCTGCCCTTAGAGTTTAGTGTGGTGCCTGAATTTAGTAACTAGCTTCTTTTTCCTCCATTTAAATGTGATCAGAATCCTGGGAACTAAGTCATTTGTATGAAATAGAAATAGAATATCCATCATTTATTTTTATAAATATCAGCAACTTTAGGCAGGTATTACTTGACATTTTAATTGCTGCCTATGGAAAATGGATGTTTAAATAGTTATTTGAGGGTCTCCAAGTTGCAAAAAAGAAACATTAGGAGATTGTGTGGTAGTCGCAAAAACCTTTCATATCCTAGTTCTCTTATTCAAGATTTTCTTGCTTCTATTCTGATGTGCAATGCAAGATATGATATGCTTCTGTGTAGTCAGATACGTAAATGAATCAGGTCCTCATCTCAAGAAGAGGAATGCACATAATCTAAAGAAGAGGTTGAGGTTGATTTTACTTGAAGTGGTGCAACTGTATGGACTTCACTGGACTTATTCCTGGTTTACATCAGTGTAAATGGTGTTGTCGGTTCCAAGAACCTGTTAAGTCCTACTACAATGCAGTTCAAAGAAGCAGCTAGTCGGTAGTGAGTATACACTCAGTGAAGCCACTATTCAGGTGATCAGACTGGCTAGCAGCAGGAACTGCATTTCTATTGCACCCTGTTTGTCCATTAGAAGAGCTTATGTCAAGCACATATTATATCTTAAATTTGCTGATTAATGACCTTTATAATTGCTGATGAAGCAAGCCCTCTGCTTATGAAAGCTAATGTTATAAACCTTGGATTTAGTTAATCTGTAACATTGGTGGGCAAAATACATCACATGGCCTGGATCTCGCCTGTCAATTGATTTTTATCAGCCCGTGGGTGCGGCACCATGTGGCAGGCTGTGGGCAAACTAGGCTTGGGCCTCAGCCTCTGCTGGCAGGTAGCATGGGTGGCAGCTCTAGCCTCTGCTGGTGCTGTGGATGCAGTCAGCAGGCACCGGCTCTCGCCTCCGGGTGGGGAAAAGGGAGGTGGCAGGCCCAAATAATCATCCATCCCTGGTCTATAAAGTGCAAATACACCCTGCTTTCTGCCTGACTTCAGACTAACACAGCTAACTACCACTCTCTCTTTATAACATTCCTATGCATCTCATACCGACTGTACCAGGCTTGGCTGTGCCTACAAAATCCCAGTAAGAAGCCTTAGCTCTGCTTTAGGCCTCAACATGAGTGATTTTTTTTCTGAGTAAGCAATGCTGTTTTAATTTGCTAGGAGCAGAGCTATTGTGCAAATTTTGTTTTCATTATTTTAAAAGTGCAGGGTAAGTGCTTGATTGCAGAAGTTATTGGATCAGTTAATTCCATAATTGGGTAACCCTTCTGCTAGGCCCTGAACAGCAATAACATAGGCCTGGCTTGAATTTATGGATTTCACATACATTTTCCATCTTGACTCAACACCCCACCTAGAATCCTGGGAAAATACATTTTCCCTGGGTGTTTCAAATTGAACAAGCTTCTCCCCTTGCAAGCCACAGTAAACTAAAACAGGGTTTACTAAAGGAGAGAGTTGCCAACCACATAACTTTTAAAAAGAAAACTTTAGCCTTTAAATAATAGCCAAACCCCAAAACAACAGCTTATCATAGGCACCACTATCAGAGTTCTTTTTCAATTTGTGGAGGGTGAATTTGGTGGCTAGTAAGACTGGTGTAGCTGTTTCGTGTCTCTCTGAATGCTGCAATTAAATTAACCCCTTAGAGAGGTGCTAGTCCTGCAGCAGGGGCTTCTTTTGGTCTGTTACAGAATACACTCAGGGGAGCTTTTCTGCCTAGCCCAGGGAGTCTTACCCAGAGCTACTGTCCAGGGGCTGTACCACTTAGGCTAGCCAAAAGCTGCAGGTGCTTGGTAGGAAGGCCTGCACCAGGGGTCCATACTGCTCCTTGTTGTTGCTTTCATCTGCTGGGGTTGCCATCAAAGTGACAAGTACTTCTTACTACTGGGGTTACTACCACTGTTCCTCACCCCTGGGGTTTGCAAGCCCTCCTTTTTAGAGCCTGATTTGTCCAACAGCAGCGTCAGGTGTGAAATATGTGAAGGCATTGGACAGACTCATTAGAATCCAAACTAATTTTTTTGTTGTTGAATTTCCTGGTGGCAATTAATGCATAGCTTTACTTAATATTCCAAATATATTTAGTGCTGGCCCACATGGTACCACTTTTTCCCACATCTGTGGTTGGAATCATTTAATTTTGGAATACCCCTGGTCAAATAAAATAACTGGTGATGAGATCCCACAAGCAGGGCATGCATTAAAGCAAGCAGAAGAATGTGCTTTAACTGTGAATACCTGAAATCTGTTGGGACTGGAATGACTATTTATACTGGAACAACTGGAGCTTATGACAACACCCTGGAAGATATAGAGCAAAACGAGCAGTTTTTTTTAAGTAAATGAGATTCCCCCATGGAAACACGTAACTACAACGATGAATTTGGGAGGAAAAACATTTAGTTTAATGTGCACTCTGCTTACCCCAGATAAACCAGGAAGCAAAACCTTTAACAAATTAGTGATAATTGTCCTAGAGCACCTGGCACCCAAACTGTTGAACTATGCAGAAAGAACATATCCTGTTTGCTATGCAACTTCTGTGTAGCACCTACTGTTCCTTCACAAGAAGTAAGGAGCAGCACAATATCCTGGACTCTGTATTTCATGTATCTCTTGGAGAGAAAAACAATGCAGTGTTATAGAAGGGGGATCTTTTTGAAGCATGCAGTGGAGCTGTGCACCGTAGCTGGCCCATTATACTTCTCATTGCTTACCAGGTGTGAAGGGAGGAAATAGGCCACAGAAGAGCCTACACAGGTTCTTAACTGAGAGCTGCAAACTGTAGTGAAGGATCTTGGTACAGTAGGAAGCAACTTGGACATACATCATTCTGTCCTGCATATGGTGATATGATAGTTATAGCTGCTGGGTCAGAACAAGACTGCAGGTTCGTGACTCCTGCTTCAATATATTGCTGATGAAAACAAAGCACAGCAACTATATATGCTGTGCAAGGACCTCCCAGGGCAGTGGTATAGACCAGCCCTTAGAGGCCCCAGTTGAAACTAAAGTCCCATTGTGCTACTAGGTATAAACATAGTGAAATCCTGGAAGAGCCCAACAGATTCAGTAGATTAGAGATAGAAAAGCAATAAGGTTTAGCATGGAGGGATGGGGTTAAGTATTTCAGATGGAGAGAGAAGCTACACTTTTGGGTTGAATGGGACTTAAATCCCAACTCTGTTCCTCTAAATGAGTGGATGATAAGAACTGATTAGTAGATGAGCCATTTGGCAAGATGTGTATGGGGTCTAGATTGGGAGCTCCTCTACCCCTGCACTCCTGCCAGAGGGCTCCATAAGGTTCTTTGGTCACACTGGACCTGGGCTCCAGTTACCGCGTCGATCGTCCTTCAACTGTCATGCCAGCTTTGGGACATTTTATCAATACGTCCCATAACTCATACCTGGGATCCCCAGTAGTTCATCTAGTATGAAAATAAAGAAACATGGGTAGTCTGGCTGCCTCTCACCCTCTTCTGGCATGTGTGTCTTCATCCAGTGTCCAAGAGCTTCTCCCGTCACTTCTGGCATCCTTTTATCTCTGCCCTGGGGTGCATCCAACCAGTCAGCATTGGGACTCACCTCCCAGCTGTGGCTCATGCCCTCCTGCGGAAAGAGAGCCCATCTGAAGTGAGTCAGGGCCCAGACTCTTCTCATCTGGGGTCTTAGACTCCCTGGGGCTCAGGGCACCTGCTGAGATACTCCCAGCCAGGGCCTCTCCCTGGCAACTGCTGTTTCTTGGTTGGGAATTCTGGTGTGCAGCATCCAGGCCATGTCTCTCAGTGCTGCGTTCAGTGCTCTGGCTGCATTGTCCCAAGCCAACGGGGCTTTTTGCCAGACCACCGATAAGGGAGAGGGGGCGAGTGGAGTGTTCTCCTTTCCCAATCCCGTCACCCTGCTACACTGCCTTATTAACTTCGTGAATCCATGCTAAAGAGTTTAGCAAGCTAGCAAGATTACTTCAATGCTTTTGTTAACAAATCCAGCTTGCAAGCTTCTTCCAGTCCCTATGGCAAAATTAACAATGTGGTGATGATGCTTTGAAAACATAGGGAAACAGGAATTAAATTGATGCATCAAAAATCATACCTCTGATGCAGGGCACAAGTGTCACTTGTGTCTTCTTAACTAAACAGAACATTTTATTCTAGATCATAAAGAAAGACCAGCCGTCTTTCCTGCCCAGAGCAGGGGGACTAGACCCAATGATCTCACGAGGTGCCTTCCAACCCCTAAACTTCTGTGAATCTAATGCCATAGTATTACCATTCTGCTCCTCTCTCAGCTTTTCTCTCAGGTCTGCTGTGGAGTTCACATGTTCAGACTTGTGATTCTGGTAACATGAGCAAGGTAAAATGAGGCGAGAGAGGAAAAAGTGCATGGTCAGACAGGAAAGGCTTGCCAAAGGAGAAACTTCAAGGGAACTTTGTGCACAACAGCTGCCTGGCACACAAGCAAAGTGAGGAGGTTCCTGTCGTGAGGGCAGTGTAGAAAGGCATGAACAAGGAAGGAAAGACTGGGAATAGATAAAATGGGGATCCTGACAAGGGAGAGTATTACAGCAGAAGAGGAACATTTTCAGAAGCATGTTTCCAGCCCTCTAGAGACACTCTTCTGTCAACTGCTGGACCCAGCGTGCTGGGAGAAACAAATAATAGCATGGGGTTTTCCATCTTAATACGTGAGACACTTCAAAGTAATATTACTAGTCCATGCAGGCCTTATTCATGTCTTAACCTTTGCCTGTCAACATTAAAACAGGACTAGCAAGCTCAAAAGCGAAGGGAGGCAGCACAGCTCTGCCAATAGTTGAAGAAGGGTATTACTGTTCTAATCTTCATTGTTGCCCTGTTTTTGAAATGTTATTCATTGTGACGGAGGCCCCCACAAGCCTGGTATCCTAGCACCAAACCATGTATAGACAACAGGAATACTGAGTCTCAAATCGAAAGCCATCAAAAACTGGATACGTTTTCAGAAACAAAATGCTACTTTTTAGTGAAGAAACCATTGTTTCCTACTCTATCAATGATATTGTGTCACTGGAGGAAGTAACGTGACACGGTTAGGAGCACACGGTTAGGAGCACACTGGGCTATACCTGTAGATGGGAACTTAGTTCCCGCAGACCTCCTAGGTGACTACGGACAAGTCTCTCCACTGCTTCTCAGAAATATGGAAACCTGTGACCTAGCTGCTCTGAGATCTACAGACGAAGTTGTAAAAGAGCTCATTCTTCTTATCAGCAGGGATGCTAGTTTTCTCTGATAAAAACCAAACAAACCCCCCAATTTTGGGGTTTAAAAAAAGTAACCCAAAATCCACATTTTTCTGTGATTTTTAAAATGAAAGACCATTATGGATATAGATATAGATTAGTGGCATTTCATTTTCATCACAGAAAAATGTGGATTTTGGGTTACTTTTCCCCAGAAAGGTCCGATTGTGACAAATTGGCATTTTTCAATAAAGAGATGCTTTGGCATGGGTATAAAATAGTGATTATTAAGGCTGACACCATTTTCCTTTGAAACTTTTGACAGAAAAACGTTATACCCAATTTTGATGACGGGGTGTGGTGGACAGAATAAATTGATTGTTGGGGCTATTCTAGCCTCAAATCCAAAATTTATTAAACACTTAAGCAATACCAGAACAAAACCCCAAACAGTTTATAAACGTATCCTTACATGGGTCTTTCAAATGATGTGATAACTTGGCTGGTCAGGCATTGTCACAGTATTGGGGGCTCACAATCACAGCAGTGGGGTGTTGTTTGCTTCTCTGGCTTCCCAAGTGCTTCTTTGGCTATTTTTATACATCCTTACAACTTTTTTCCCCCCCATATGATTGACAAGCTCCCACAGGTTATGTCACAGGCTCCACCAATTGCCCCTTTATAACAACTATCCCTGTTCCTTTGTTACCCATAATCTCCCTCTCAACTTTCTTATTGCTGGATGGATATGTCATTCTTATCACCATCATCAAAACGGCTTTGATTATATCAAGGCCTGCAGGAAAGGTAGGTTTTTCCCTAATAGGTTTTTGGGGTTTTTTTTTTTAATGCATTTGATTTCCATAGAAAATTTATATATTTAAAAACTGTATGCCTGACAACACAAACATATCAGCTGAAACCAGAGTATAGCCTTTTACTAATTTATAAATGTTTCCATGAAAAACATTTGAACAACAGGACAAATTTAATACTTTATATGTAGCGTGAAGCATAAATACATGATGCTGTAAGTTTTTAATATCATGATTAGTACTTACAAACATTATTTACATGTGGAAAAATCACAAGTGAATTCTGCATGTCAAATGAACATCAATAAAATAATGCTATATCATGTGATCAGCTATTGTGTATACATTGCAGCTCCCAGAAAGCTTTTTCTAGTAATGTTTTAGAGGATGACTCGGGATGTACAGTCCTCAGTGTCTTCTTCTCCATGCCCATGAATATAAGAACTCTTCTCCCCCTGAAACTTCCTTCAGTCCTCATTAGATTTTTGCAGAATATATTTTTTGCAGATATTTGATGTAATTCCAGAAACTCTGCAAGAAGAACTCAGCCAAGGCATGCAGCAATCCAGATAAATTCCTGTTCTCCTGGGCATCTGACTCAGCAGTAGAAACCAGAAAGAAAACACAAACAGAAACCAATAATTCAAATATTAAAGCAGTGATTTATGATCTCTAAATAAATCTGTCCAAAGAAGTTATAAGAAATGGAGCTATAACTCATTTCACATTGGGCTTTCTAAATTGGGCTTTGGTGATGCCTATTGCTCTTAAGTCTCCATGTAGGTCATCTGGGTATCTAAATATGAATCACTCCTAGACACCTCCAGTGTCTCCCCATTGACTGTGTAGGGATCTGAGACACCCAAGCTAATCCAATAGAATCTCCTTTGGGAGCAAGAAGCCCAGTATTAGAGGAATGCAATGTCTAGACTTCATCCTGCCCTTGGTACATGCACTTATCTTGGGAACTACAGGAAGTTAATTCAGCTAATAAAACTAAAGAAAGAAAAGAGGATCCCTGACCTGGGAGACTGTGCTGCAGCTGCTTGTGGGGAGTCTTCTTGGGTGTTCCGGTTACCATTCCATGTTCCTCTGCCCAAAGTAACAAAAAAGCACCTGAGATTTCAAAAATACTCTGACGTTCACTGTTTGACTGAGTCACATACTGGTGCAAAGGCTGAACTATGCATAAGGATCACATTTGTGGGGGACCAGCGGGTAAAATGATGCTAAGGGGCAATCAGCATGGGTGCATAGCAGACAGATCCTGCCTGACTAACCAGGTTTCATTTTACAACCAGGTCACAAAATGCTTGGATGAAGGAATAGAGGTAGATGTTATTTTAAAAAGGCCTTTGACACAGTGTCACACCCACTTCTTATAAATAAACTAAGCAGTTGCAATGTAGATTATTACACAGTTGGGTGGGTAGAAAATTGGCTTATGGGACGCACTCAGAGAGTGGTGGTGGACAGGTCGGTTTCTATCTGGAGAAATGTAGGCAGCAGAGTCCCCCAAGGCTCTGTCCTGGGACCGGTACTATTCAATATCTTCATTAGTGACTTGGACAAGAGAGTAGAAAGCACCCTGTCCAAGTTTGCTGACGACACCAAACCATGGGGGGAGGTACACAAACAAGACAGCAGGGAGTGAATCCAGGCTGCTTTGGACAGGCTGGGGAAATGGGCCAAACAGAATAGGATGCAGTTTAACAAGGGTAAGTGTCATGTGTTGCACCTGGGGAGAAAGAATCATCAACACTCCTACAGCCTGGGAGGTACTGTTCTAAGTAGCACACCTACGGAAAGGGATCTCGGAGATGGTAGTTGACTCCAAAATGAACATGAGTCACCAGTGTGATGAGGTAATAAGTAAAGCTAACCGCACCCTTTCTTGCATTAGTAGGTGCATCAAGAACAGGTCTAGGGAGGTGATGCTTCCCCTCTATGCGGCATTGGTCAGGCTGCAGCTGGAGTACTGCGTCCAGTTTTGGGCACCACACTTTGGGAGGGATGTGGATGGCCTGGAGAGGGTTCAGAGAAGGGCCACTCATCTGGTTAGAGGCCTACCGAAAAGGTAGGCCTTTGTGGACTGATTGGGAGACCTGACCCTCTTCAGCCTCTGCAAGAGGAGGCTGGGAGGTGATCTCGTGGCTGCCTACAAACTCATTGTGGGGGGGACAACAAGAAATAGGGGTACAGTGTTTACCAGGGTGCCTGTCGGGGTAACTAGAAAAAATGGCCACAAAATGGAAGAGAGCAAATTCAGATTGGACATCAGGAAAAAATTCTTTACAGTGAGGGTTGCCAAAATATGGAATAAGCTCTAAGGGAGGTGGTGCTGTCTCCTTCCTTGGAGGTATTTAAAAGGAGATTGGACAGACACCTGGCTGGGGTCATCTGACCCCAGCACTCAGTGCTGCCCAGGGCAGGGGGTCGGACTCGATGATCTAATAGGTCCCTTCTGAACCTAACATCTATGAAACTATAAATCAGACATGAATGAGGAAGCACAGAACCGAGCCTGGGGTTACCTGGGATCTAGTCCCAGTTCTGCCCTAGAGTTCATGTCAAGTCATTTAGGGTGGAAATTTATTGCCTTTTGGGTGCCTAAATGGCAGTGTTTCTGCCACACAAGTGAGCTTTTTGATTCCATTACTCTGCAGTGCTCAGGCAAAAATGTGTACATGTACAGTGTATGTGGCCAGTAGACTGGGCAAGTACACAGCTGTGTAAAGGTCATGACACAGTAGGAGATGAAACCCCATGACTAATGGATGTTAGTGGCCAGAAGACGAGGGTTCGTGCATGTTTTAACCCCAGTGGGTAAGTGGTTAGGGCACTTGTCCAAGAAGCAGAAGATCTGGGGTATAGGGTATAGGATCCCTCCCCCAGGTTAGACACCTTCTAGTGCTCACCTTGAAGCCAGGCAAGAGTGGGAATATGTGGGTCCCGGAGGCAGTGAACAAGTCAAAGCATGTGTGGCTCAGTACAAGATTTGCTACTCTAAAAAGCAAATGTGTAACAGTGCAATACTGTGCCCTGGGCAGCAATGCATCCCCCACATGTTCCAGCGTCCCTGCTTTCTGTAACAGGCAGGGCAGAGTTTTGCTGCTGCTGGTGGGGGGGAATGTCACCTCCTGACATGCAGGTGCAGCAGCCCAAAAGCCACCGTTTCTGGTGGCAAAAATGGAGCTGATGTCTTCCCCTGCAACAGTGAACCTCCAGTTGCTGTTCCTGCACCTCCAACCCCTTTAGGCAGTGCCCAGGGCTTATGCCTTGCTCACCCACATATCCTCCTCCTCATTCTTCTGGGACTTACGCAGATGTACATGTACCTGTAACTGCCCAGCCAGTGCAGCATGTAGGCTACTAAGCAGACACCATATATGCATTTATGGTGACACTGCCTGGGTAATAATATAATCATAAATTGTGCAAAAGTGGGCTGGATAAGTGGTCTTTAGGCATATAAATAGGGATTATATTCTGCCCTCAATCTCTCTGGGCCTCCATTATCCAGCTGTAAAATGGGGTTAATAATGCTCCTCTTGTCTTGACTGTATAGACCCCACTCAAGCAAACACAGTGCATATACCATACTTTCTTGCAAACAACACACACCTTTCCCCACAAAATCATGTCCCACCCCACGCAGGGGTGCATGTCTTAGGTGGGAAGCTGTTTTCTCCACTGGAAAAGAAGCATGCCTGGAGACACAGGTCATGTGCCATACAGCTGCCAAGACAGCTGCTGCTTTTCTCCCCAGAAAGTTGAGGGGAGAGGCCTGTATTGACACACTCACAGCTGTAGCTATTGGCTGAGCTCTGTAGCTTGTGCCTGAAGCAGTGAATGAGCTGCTGGTGGGGTATCTTGGTGAAGCTTGTGATATAGAAGCAACACTTCATCTACAGAAACTACTGACAGTAAAGAACAGTCTTGCTCCTGCCTGTGCAAGAGCCTGGGGCCTAATCAGGTGTGACTGAGTAGAGTCACCCATAGCTACAATAAAGCTCATACTGGCCCCACTCCCACAAGTGATAGAGTCCAAGGAAAGGGCAAGACTCAGAAAATAGAGAGGGATTTCCTCTTTAGAAATCAATCCTAGGATATAGAAACCTAAGACACTGGTGAATGTGCATTATAGAGGCAAGGATTTTTCTGGTGGTGCCTTTTATTGGATTGACTCGATATTTTGGAGAGATGTTAGATCAGGTTTCAGACACAAAATGCCCTTCCTCAGGTCAAAAAACATGCCTCATCTATTTCCTGGCCAATGCTGCAGCCCTACCACGTGCACTGTATGTCACCTCTGCACAAGGCTACAGAGGGTCAACCTCTATCACGAGCTCCAGTTACAGGGTTTTTTGCTAAAGTTCTTGCATCTCCTGCTTTCAGGTATGAAATTCCTAAATACCAACCTTAAGGATTCCAAGCAGCATTTTATTCAGCTTGTCTCCTAAGTGTCAGTGCCAGAGGGAAAGAACATAATTAATTTGCTATGTAACCTGCATGCAGCACTTACTTTTCATCTGCAAGTAGTAAACGGTATCATGGTATCCTTTGTTCTGCATTTCACGTATGTTCTGGAGAGAAAAACCATTCCAGGCTCATAAAATGGAGAGTTTTGGGGTTTTTTTGTAATGTGTAGAGCTTTAATAACTAGAAAGACGGTAATAGGTGACTGCATCTGAAGAGACATTTTCAAGGGCCTAAAATGGGGGCTAGATTTTCTCAGAGTTGCTGCTGTTTAATAATGCACCTCTTGTTTGGACTGTATAGACTGTATGTTTCTCAAAGGGCATCATTGTTTTGGTGGTACAAGATTTTTAGCAATATAAAAGTAATGAGTGCTGTGGGCAGCCACAGGTTCAGAGACCCTTGGCTGGGGAGAGACCCCTTGGCCACAAAGCCGTGCTCTCCAGGGCAATAGCTATGTACAATCACTCTATAGTATAGCTCCCCCCACCCCCAGCCAGCTCAGACAGCCTCCTGGGCAGCTCAAAAGCCCAGTTAGTCTCAGGCGCCCCAGCAACCTATCAAGTTCCCCATCTGCAGGCAGCCATAGATGGCAAGGGTGATGGGGCTTCTGCTGCCACTGCTGAGAGACCACTCACCCTTTCAAGGTCCCAGTATGCCTGCAGCCCACTGTTGGGTCCTGGGATGCAGGCACACCAGGATCTTAACCTGGCTTGGGAGCCAGATCACAGCTGACCTGTGATCTGACTCCTGGGCTCCATGGTAGGATCATTATTAATGGTGCCTGCAACCTGGGAGCTGGTTTGCCAGTCTGGAGGTTCTGGGAGCTCGCCCCTGTGTAAGCTGTCAGGGAACCAGCTGTTCTCACTCCCTCCTTTCCCTTGGAGGTGGGAGGAAAAGCAGAGCACTGTGGGATTGGGGCACAGGGGTATTTCTATGACAGGGGTGACCATTGTATCTGACCTGCAGGGCCCCTAAAAAATTTAGAAAATTAATATATATCTGCCCCTGGCTGCCTGTCATGTGGCCCTCAATGGCTTGCCAAAACTCAGTAAGCGGTTCTCTGCCTGAAATAATTGCCTGCCCCTGTTCTATGACCTCCTATCTGGCCAGATGTTGAATGTGTCCTAGCATCAGGATGGCATCCAAGCCTTCCCTTACATATCTACAAGAGCAACATTACGACTCAGAGTACAGTTCTAAAGATATTACTGAACTTGTACACTTCAACTTCACTTTCACTAACCAGCACTTCCTCTAGACCATGGGTATAGCTATAGGCACTAAAATGGCCCCACAATATGCTAACCTTTTTATGGGCCCCCTGAAAGGAGAATTCTTTAAGAACTACACCAAACCCATGCTATACCTAAAATATATAGATGACATCTATCATTTGGACCAAATACCTGGAATCTTTGACTGATTTGCATCACAGATTTAACAATCATCATCCCTCCATCAGACTGTCTCTGAAATACTCCAGCACCAACATTTCCTTTTTAGATACCAGGATCAATATCCAGAATGGTGAAATACAAATCACCATATACAAGAGACCCATGGACCAACATGCATATCTATTGTAAAAAGAACAATTTTTACAACTTTTTACTTGGTCGAATAAAAGATATCATTTCTACCTGAAGAACCTTGTCTGCCTATGTCCTTAGACCAAGATGGCTACAACCAACAACCCTATGGAAATAGATGCAACTTTGAAATAAGAATTCAGGCCCTGCTGGCTCACTGGGCTCACCTTTCCTGTGCTTCTTTTTTCCCCCCACATATCATTGTTATCTTGAGCTAATTGGAGCCCTCAGATAATCTGCAAAGGGCCTGATAGAAGCATGGGGGACATTCTTTGAGGCAGCTCTTGAGCTGGAGTAAATTGGGCAGAGCTCCAGGAGCTGTGACTAGTCGCACCAGACACAGCTCTGTCCCTAAGACTACTTACCAGCCATAAAGGAGGAAATATGCCATAGGAGATCCTGCACAGGTTCTCAACTGAGATCTGAAAACTGCAGTCAAGGACCTTGATAGAGTAGAAAGCAGCTGGACAATCTCTTGGACATATGTCATTGTCCCCTGCAAATGGTGATACGTAAATTGTAGTTTCTGGGTCAGAGAGAGGTTGCAGGCTCGTGAATCCTCCATCAATATATCGCTGAGGAAAACAAAGCACATGTTTTAGGAGGACCCTCCCAGTGCTGTGGTGTAGACCAGCCCATAGAGGCCCCAGTTGAGACCAGAATCCCATTGTGGTACTGGACACAGACATAGTGAGAGCCTGGAAGAACCCAGCAGATTAAATGGATGAGAGAGAAAAGCAATAGGGAAAAAGAGCGGAAGTCGTATGCCCAGGGCAACACAGCATCTTAATGGTAAATCAGTGATCCGCTGACTGTACTGCCTGTTATGGAAAAGCTGGTAGCAACAAACAGCACTTCAGGGCTTTCCCAAGTCACAGCCTCTGACTCAGAAATATCATCAGGAATGTATTGCAAGGCAACAATACATTGAGGGGGTTTAGGGTGGAGATATGGGCCAGAATGTTTTGGGTAGCAAGGGAGAGCTCTAGACAGCAAGAGTCCAGGAGGTACACATCATCCCTGTCATGTCTGGGAGTCCACAATGTAGCCCAGGTTGATGCAAAAACTCTTATCCCCCCGCAAATAGCTGCCAAAGAGCTTACCACACCTCGGAAGGAAGGAGGGATCCATCCCCAAATAACCGGAATAAAGCAGCTGCAGAGCACTGCCTACAGCCAAAGGAGAGAATAAAAGAGTAAACACATTTGTAGTGAAAAAGATGGGACTGGTCTTATTTAGTGCTTTGCATTCCTCATTTCAGAGACTGAGAAACTGAGCTGATAATGTGGACACACAGATGCTATTTGGCTAGCTCAATGGCGATTTTTGTCACATGGACACAGGAAAAGTGTAACATGGAAACAAGAGAGGTGTCACGTGGACAGGTGCCCACAAAGTGGAGGTACCATGGCCAAAGTAACTCAGCGGATCAGTGACAAAGCTAAGAAGACAATCTATGTGCTTCTATAGATGTGCAGACTTGATTTATTGAGTCTGCTGGAGCACAGAAATTACCTTGCTCCAGCAGCCTCCTGTGTCATGTGCATCAGCATCCCCATGCTGAAAAATGGGGATGGGGCACTTTTAACTAAAGCTCCTTCGATGAACTAAAGTACTCCACTGCCTTTTTTCAGTGTGAAGGATGCTGATACACATGAATTAGACAGCAATGCTAATTAGAAGCGTCCAAATGTCAAGTGCCCCCCTGCACCTCCTGGAGCACATGTAAAAATGCCCTATGATTCGTGTGGCTCCAGCTGTGCTTTTCCATGAAACCAATGCTGGGTTCATGGTTTTGCACTTGGCCCATACTAAGATCCACTAAATATGGAAAAATTCAGCCCTCCTGATAAGCACACTTACTGTTCTAACTCTGGGATTTTTATCACCTTTATTCCAAACTGCAAGGAAAACAAAGTCTGTTTTACCTGAATGACCTCCTCCTTTGAGCAGAAGTCTGAAATTACAACTTTCTGGCCATCTGGCAGACGTGTGAGACCAATATGAAGTCTCCCTGAGGCCAGCTGGTGACAGTTTTCAGTCAATCCTTTACGCAATCCCTTTTCCAAGAGCTTAAGGAAATGGAAACGTGGAGAGTAGGGGCCGAGGAGTGATTTCTTACTTTTTTCCATTACCTCAGAGTAAATTTCATCCACAATTTCTAAGGTAAAAAAAAAATTTCCATTATAACCAGTCAAGTCTTGACCTCTGCTCATGAGGCCCAGTCAAGTCAAAGGGAGTTGTGTGCATGTATCTGACACGTGGTTTGCTCTCCCAGGGATTTCTACTTAATCCGAGAACAGATTTACAAGTGCTTTCCAGGTCTGGGGACTCCTCAATCTACATTTTCACTGACTACCTGTCTTGTATGCATACCAGCCCAGCCTGGCTTCTTTACTTTTCATTCCATCCAGGAAGAGCACACACCAGCTGCTGAAACTTCCTTAGCCTGACGAAGGGTTTTTGAACCCGAAAGCTTGCTTAATAGTTGTTTTCCAACTATTTAAGTTGGTCTAATAAAAGATATCAGAGTCACCCAAAGAACCTTGTCTTCCAGTTCTGGGTGTCTTCATTTCTAGAAGCTCAACTTGAGACAGATTGTTATAGATTACTGCTATTGCAGCAATGCCTGGTGCGTTAGCCATTCTCCAGGTCCTACAGCGTAAGGAGCTGCCCATGGCCAAAAGTTTCAGCCTGACTACACAAGATATAACATCACGTCCTTTCTGATCAAATTACCACTCCTTTACCTCCCCTTTCACAAGCAATCATGGGGCAGTTTCTTCCATCTGGACCTGAAGTAATGCAAATGCTATTCCTCAGTAACGTCTTTGTTTAAAAGAAACCTAGGCATCTCCTTTGCTCTCGGGACCTTCTGCCTCTCTTCCCTTAGCTACGGTGAGTGGGTTGAGCTAGTCTCAGCAGCTCTCCTTTCTATGTCAGTCCCTGTAGGAGGGAGGGTCTCAAGCCTAGAAAGACACGAGGATTGCTATTGAAAGCAGCTCCCAGCAACACAACTAGTACTGACTCTTGCAGTGGCAGACTTGGAGGCCCCCTCCCCCTAGCAGACCTGGTAGGTAGGCTGAAGATAGTGTGGGGAATGGTGGGACTTGTGGCTGGGAATCATGTTGGCCTAGGTAAAGTCAGTGTGGTGAGATGGAATTGGAGAGAAAATATGTGAAATAAATAAAAGCCATGGCACTTTGAAATAAGCCTCCAGGCTGAACAGACTATTGCTACTCCCATTTGATCTTGAAAACTAAGCTGTCCAGGGCTTGGCTATTATGCAGAGGGGAGAACTGTTTCATAATCCCAGGTGCCACTGATGGGAGCCAGAAGTGCAAACAGAGTCAGGCCCTTTGTTCTTAGCATGTCTGGGTGCTGTGTGTTGGAACTATGTGCCCCTGACATGGCTGGTTTTATTCACAATAGGTCTGATATACTCAGAGGACACCACAATATTTAGTGCTTTCTTATGGCGAAGTTGGACAGTTTATTCAACAGAAGCAGGTGAACAATTTGTCCCAAGCATAGGTAGCCATAAGGCCAGTGGAATCTCAGTTTCTGTAAGCAGTGGCATGGAGGGGATTGGTGTCTGGCTAGTATTGAATCCAGCTGCCTTTTTCCTCCTAAACCCAATGGCCAGATACTCATTTATAGCTGGCTCAGCAGGGGCAGAGAACAAGACATAACTCCCAAACAAGACCTGTGGCTTTAGAGTCACACTGTCATGCCTCGATTGGTAAGCCATCACACTCCAAATGACTGGAGGGTTGCTTGAATTCTCATTTATAACCTTCTCGCATCCAGCCTGAAATTCCTAGATGAAGGGCCAGATGAATGCCTGGCAAAACGAGTAACATACACAGAGTACAACTAGGAATTAAACTGGTCCATCATGTCCTAACCCTGGACAGCAAAATATGGGTGTTCTAGTACTTCCCACAGTGCCACTTGGGAATATAAAACAGTTTCCAAAAAAAACCCACAACCAAAAAACCATACCAGGGGAGCGCTCTTTAGATCAGGGCTTGAAGACTTAGCTGGGATCCTGACTTCATTATTGTGGATGCCATTCATACATATAATATAGGCAGAGGTGGTCTCTGCCTCTAAAACCTTGTGTCCTGAATTGACAATGAGAAAATAAAGAAAACCCCTCCACTTCAGAGACTGTTGGTATATAACCAGGACTCTTGGCAAACTCCTTTGAAAAACTCAGCCCGAGTAACTTGCCAAGGCCAACACAACCCATGTGACAGGGCACTTATTGAGCCTGTCACTTTAAGAAGGGAAGAAACTGCTTGAGGAGCAGCCTGCAGGTGTGGCAGGGGCCAATTAGAGTCACTTGACCAAAAATGGGGCTGGGTTTGATGCATATAAGCCCAGGGCGTGAGTTGGTCAAGGAGTCTAGCCCTGAGAGCCACAGGGAGAAGAGCTCCTGGGCAACATCTGAGCTGGGGGTAAGCATCTCTGGAGGTTTGCATAAGAGACTCAAGGAAGGTACAGAGGTCCCAGATGGCCCAGAGTGAAGACAGGTTTATAGACCATGGGGAGGGGGCAAGTGTCAGCAGAGCCAAGGAGCCCAGAGGTCTGTAGCCCAGGAGGGATGGGTGTCAACAGAGTCAGGGAGCTTGTAGATCTCACTGGTGCAGGAGTGGGACCAGGGTCCAGAGATGGGCCAAAAGCCATGGAGGGCTGCAGCTGGAGACTGCTGGAGCTAGGGGAGCCCAGGAGTCTTAATTGGCCTAGGAATGGGGCCTGGACCCAGGGGGCCAGTTAAAGGCTGGAGGTTACAGCTGGGTCAAGGAATCTGTAGCCCAAGAGGGGTGAGGCCTGGGGCTGGGAGCCCATAGCCCA
>NW_005842137.1:1705319-1708609 GCF_000455745.1 Alligator sinensis
TGTACTAAATTAGCCCTTAAGGCAGAGAATGGAGACACCCGAGATCAGGAGTGTGAGATCTGATTTGGGAAGCCCTGAGGCAGCCTCCCTTTTAAAAAAAAAAGATAACTATATTAAGGCATGGCAGGAGAGAAGGGGAAGGTGCTCAAGACAGCCAGAGTAGACAAGGGCAGAGAGGGCTCCAGGTGCATCATGGCCACCCCTGGAGTTAAACCCCGTTACATGAGGTGTGTTGGCCAGGAAGAAGGCCATACAGGAAGGTTACAGGAGCAGCCCCATAAGCAAGTGAGGATTGGTGGTTATATGCTTGCTCCATCAGTGTTTTAACTTGCCTAGGAGTGGGGCCAGGGTCTAAGTAAGGACCAAAGGCCAGGAGGGCCACAGCCAGAGATGTACGCGGTCAGGGAGCCTGCAGCCCAGGAAGGGGCTGGCTGAGGCAGTGACATCTGAATTAAGGGGGGTCTTTTAAAGGAAGGAAAGTCTGGGAGGTAAAGAAGACCCATGGGGTGAGTGTTAGAGGACAGGAGAAAGTGCAAGAACCAGAGGGGGCTTGTGGGGTGCACAAAATAGAGATGCTCAGAATGGGCAGCCTTAGAGATCTGCACAGGGGACACCTAGGAAGCCCAAGAGTGGGAATCTCCTGGTCCTGGGTAAGATCTGAAACTGCACTCTTCCAGGGGCTGGTTAATGTGGTGGGGCCAACTGTGGCAGGGTAGCCTCTATAAAATGCCACACGTTGCCACCTCCAGGAAAGGTGAGTATGGGGTGCCTGAAAACCCCAACTTTCACTGCCGTTTGGGTTATTCTGTGGCAGGAAAAAGGCTAGGGGAGCACATCCCAAAAGAAGAGCACTTACTTGATGGAAGCAAAAAGATGAAAACCCTATGGCAAGTGTGAACTAAGGTATGGAGGGGGGATGTGACAGGGCTCTTAGCATGTCTGTCACTTGAAGAGGTGAAGAGGCTGCTTGAGAAGCAGGCTGCAGGTATGGCAGGGGCCAACTGGAGAGCCACCTGGTCAGAAAGGGACTGGGCTTAAAGCACACAAGTTTAGGGCCTGAACTGGCTAAGGAATTTGGCCATGAAAGCCACAGAGAGAGGAGCTCCTGGGAAACATCTGAGCTGTGGATAAGCAACTCTGGAAGTATCATCTGCGAGGCATAGGCGTGCTGTCAGGGGTGGGTGGAGCCATGTAATTTGTTTTCAAGGCAGGGAGCAGAGACACCTGAGGTAAAGAATGTGAGATCTGACTTGGGAAGCTCTGAGGCAACCTCTCTTTAAAAAAAAAAAAAAAAAGGTAAATGCATCAAAGCATCACAGGCGAGGAGAAGGAAAGAGGGCCCAAAGAGAGCCAGACAAGACAAGGACCAAGGGGCTTCCACGTGCATCATGGCCACCCCTGGAGTTGAACCCTGTTACACCATGGCAAAACCGAGAACTCAACCCAGTTCTCCTAAATAAGTTGCCTTCCTTAATCGCAAAGCAATCCCCCTTTCCTCTGCTTTCACTTAGCACCTTATGTCTAGACTAAAACCAGCACCTAGGCATTCATTAAAGCAGGACTGTCAATGAGGGGAAGCTGAAGCATTGCAACTGAGGAAAACATACTGTGATACCAAAGGGAAGCAGTGTCACCATCAGATCTATTTGCTGAGTAGCTAGCACGCACGCACGCACCCATAGATTTCAGTCAAGTTTGAATTAACATTATTTCTATAACATTAATTCAAACTTGACTCAAATGTGTGGGAGCGTTTGTTACCATACATGCTGTAGTACGTGCGCTCTGCAGTTACGGGTATTGGATTAAAAACTGATATTCAGGAAAATGGACTAGATAATCTCTACTGGTCCTTCCAGTCCTATGCCTTTGATCCAGTCAGTAGTTAGACCATTCTAAATGAAGCGCTAGAGGAAGTCACATTTAATGGTATACCAAACAAACTAAACCATTCATCCACCTTACCTTTGTTGCCCCCACACGCCAGTACTGCAGCTGCAATTGCTCCGCTCGATATTCCAAAGAATTTGGCTGCTGATCCCAGCATCTCAGGTGCTAATTCCTGCAGGGCCTGAATAACTCCTAGCTCATAACCGAGGATAAATCCACAGCCACAAAAGCTAACAGACTGTGCAGGGGAGCCAACGCCGCCTTGATGTGCCTCATCCATTCCCACTCGCAGGAACTCAATCAGTGCATGGATCTGAAGGCAGAGGCTGGGAGGCTCTGCGCACTGCTACACAGCACACCGCTTGCTAGCTGCTGGAGTGTGCTAAGCAATCGTACTGTCTTCAGATCTCTAGGACCATAAATGACAGCTGTGAGCAGAGCTGTGACAGGGTTTAAGGCTAGGATTTTTTATATGATACTACTTATTTAAATTACTCTCTGCAGTAGTTCCAAAAACACCCCGTAAGTTAGTAAACACCAGGGCTAAAACAACCCACTCATGGAATATATCAGTCAGTCCTGTAAGGTATTCTGTAATACCCATTTACTTGGCAAGTAGTATGGTGGCATTTGTGCTTTATTTCGAAATTTACCCTAAGCTATAATTACTACAGGCAACACACCTTTCTTATTCTGGTACATTCAGTATCACAAGCTAAGTACTGCCAGCACCTTACCAGGCAGTCTTTCATTTGGCAAAAACATACAGCTGTCTCAAGCAATGCATTTGGTAACTCAAAGAAACAGTCAAACTTTGCATTTCAGTGAGCTCTCCTTACATTGAGAGTCTGGAGCCTGACCCAAACAACTCACCTGTAATCGCCTTTAAGTCGGCAGGCCCGGATGAGCTCCATCCAAGGGTGCTGAAGGCACTGGCCGACATCATTGCAGAGCCACTGGCGGGAATAATCGAACGCTCGTGGCGCATGGGCCAAGTCCCGGAGGACTGGAAAAGGGCCAGTGTGGTCCCCATTTTCAAGAAGGGGAGGAAGGAGGACCCGGGCAACTATAGGCCAGTCAGTCTCACCTCCATCCTTGGCAAAGTCTTTGAAAAAATTATCAAGGCTCACATATGTGAGAGCCCGGCAGGACAAATTATGCTGAGGGGAAACCAGCACGGGTTGGTGGCAGGCAGATCGTGCCTGACCAGTCTAGTCTCTTTTTATGACCAGGTTACGAAACGCCTGGACACAGGAGGAGGGGTGGATGTCGTATACTTAGACTTCAGGAAGGCCTTTGATACAGTATCCCACCCCATACTGGTGAACAAGTTAAGAGGCTGTGACTTGGATGACTACACAGTCCGGTGGGTGGCGAATTGGCTAGAGGGTCGCACCCAG
>NW_005842137.1:1708747-1712376 GCF_000455745.1 Alligator sinensis
GTTTCCCCCCATATGCTTGGCAGTGGACCTAGAAATGGACTGGAAGTACTTCTGGTCCACTTCCGGGTCTACCGCCGAGTGTGCAGGTGACCCCTCCATGCTCCCATCTGCCCCACCATCACCATCTTTTCGTGTGACGAAGCCATCAGAAAAGCCAATGGCACTTTATCGTGCATCAGCAGATGCATGACGAATAGGTCCAAAGAGGTGATACTTCCCCTCTATCGGGTGCTGGTCAGACCGCAGTTGGAGTACTGCGTGCAATTCTGGGCGCCGCAATTCAAGAGGGATGCAGATAACCTGGAGAGGGTCCAGAGAAGGGCCACTCGTATGGTTAAGGGCCTGCAGACCAAGCCCTACAACGAGAGACTAGAGAAACTGGACCTTTTCAGCCTCCGCAAGAGAATGTTGAGAGGCGACCTTGTGGCTGCCTATAAGTTCATCACGGGGGCACAGAAGGGAATTGGTGAGTATTTATTCACCAAGGCGCCCCCGGGGGTTACAAGAAATAATGGCCACAAGCTAGCAGAGAGCAGATTTAGACTAGACATTAGGAAGAACTTCTTCACAGTTCGAGTGGCCAAGGTCTGGAACGGGCTCCCAAGGGAGGTGGTGCTCTCCCCTACCCTGGGGGTCTTCAAGAGGAGGTTAGATAACCATCTAGCTGGGGTCATCTAGACCCAGTGCTCTTTTCTGCCTATGCAGAGGATCGGACTCGATGATCTATTGAGGTCCCTTCCGACCCTAACATCTATGAATCTATGAATCTTTCTCTTTTGATGTTGGCTCTGGGATTGCTCTCTTTACTCTTAGGACAGTCTTTGGGCGGTCTCCAGAGCTTTCTGAACTCAGTGTTCAGTGTTCAGTCTTTTCACCATCAGCAAATGTATGAAAATGCTTGTAGTGACCAACCTTCATTCATTCTCCAATAGGAGAATATTTTGTTTCCTGGTTTGACTAACACTTAGATGTTTTTACTCAGCTGGACAGAATAATGTGCTTGTCTTTTTTCTTAGTGGTTACAGTTAATTTAAAACCCAACAGTATGAGCATTTGGAATGATTCGTTATTAGTATAATTGTACTAACTAATGCAGTTTTAGTACTGGTATAAATTAATCCTTTCCACAACTTTAGCTTATATAACACCACCTTTTGAGGGAGACTTCTCAAAGGTTGCTTGCAAGTCCAAATAAAGGAGACCAATCCTTCTCTTCGGTAACCCCTGTAGTAGGGGCTAAATGTTTTGGAGTGGGGGCCACATGGAAAGAGCTTAGCGTTGTGCCTCATAGAGCCTCATTAGGTGATCTAAGTCCTCCACTGGGCTACCTAGAGAAATTGTGGAATCTCCATCCTTGGGAATTGTGGCATGCACGTCCTTGGAAAATTTGAAGAGCTGGTTAGATAGACACTTGGCTGGGATAGTCTGATGAGGGATAATCCTGCCTCCAGCTCATGATGACCCTTCCAGCCCTATTTTCCTATGATCCAACAGAAACAACCCCCTTGAGAGAAGGTTGTCACAAGTGAGTATTCACCCTGGGAATATCTTTTGCTCAGGAACATAACAGAGATGGACAGAGGCTATTTTTAAAGGCCATGTCTCTGAGCAAATGGCTGCATCACCAACATCCCCACAGAAAGATGACCAGGTGAAGAATCCAGAATAGGCTGCCTGGCCTCAGGACAATGACAAACTGTAGCATGTCGGGCTTCTGGGGGTGGCTGTGAATGTCCCCTGGCATCTCTGTAACCATGCCCCACTCTGCCTTTCCTTCTCACCTTGGGTGCTTTCCCTTCTCACTCACCACACCTTGATGGAATAGTAATAGGAAGACTGCTTATGGGCCTTTGTGTGGCCCCAGTCCAACTGGACCCCCACTGGGGTTTCTCAGCACCCTACTGGTTTTTACTCCTCCCAAGCCCCTTGATGGCCTCTCTAGTCAACCATGCCCCTGTTGGGGCACCTACAGACTTAAGGTTTATTTGCATAGCTCCAGCCCTTCCCTACACCATGCCCCAAGCCTCACTGGTGTTATTGTAATGTTGACTGCCTGTTGGGCTTTGGCCTTGTTACCTGCCACTCTTTTACTCTCAGCTAGGCCTTTTAGCCTAGGCCCACTGTATCAGACCTGGCTTTGAGGCACCAGGTCCAGTTTGGCCATTCTGGGCACCAGGCCTCTGGCCTCTGTTTGGTTGCGCCCCTAGCCTGCCTGGCTCTGTGGCTTCACTCTCTGTCTGCTCTGGGCACCCCTCGGGCATGAATGGGACCTCTGTATACTGCCCTTACAGTCCCAACCCAAACCACTGGTCTAACTTCAGCATAAACAATAAAGCCCTGGGCGTTAATATAAACATAAAAGGGGAGCAGCCCTCTGCCTGGTTAAGAGAGAGAACTTTCCCTCACCTCTCACCTAGGATAGCCTCTCAGCTCTGGGCTATATCCTAGCGTAGTGCTTCCCAAACTTTTCAATGTGGCCCCTCCCTCCCAACTCACATCTGCCCATCCCTGTGACTTCATCCACTGATGTTGCCACCCCATTTGGGGTTGTGACCCACAGTTTGGGAACTGCTGTTCTAGTGAGCTCCTCTAGCCTCACCAGGGATCCATATGCAGCACCGTAGTCCATTCAAGAGCCCTGATGCCAGGAGCTCTTCACCCTGTAGCTGCCAGGGAGAGACTAGCCCAAGTGTCAGGCTCATCTCCTCCCAGGGCCCTGCACCTTGTGGGTCAGCAGACTTCCTGGCCCAATTGCCCCTTTGCCAAAGTGCCCTGCAGTGCTCCCTGGCTGGGCTGTTTCTGCCCTAAAGGAACAGAGAGCCCCAGGCTGGCTCCGTGGCCTCACTCTCTGCCTGCCCCAGGCTCTGTGTTGCACAAGGTCCCAGATTCATAGCAGAGATGAGACCAGACCTGGGAGACCTTAGGACCATTCAGGCTAGGGACAGAAATTCCACATAAACCGGAATAAGTGCCCAGAAACCGGTTCAAACCTGTAACACAATAGAAGTTAAGTGCATGTGAACTGCTTTCAAAATGGCCAGAACCGGTTTCAGATAAACCTGGATGGAAGTAGCATCAGACTTAGGTGATTTAGGTTAAATCAGTCGATTGAACTTCTGTTCCAGATCCCCACATATTGCAAAGATATGGAACTGCACCAGCAGTGAGTGTTCCTGTCGGTGGTTAAGAAATTCCTTTGTTAACCCCCCAGTTTTGCTGTCCTTCCAGGTTCCTGAGGGGTCTGGAGAGTGCTTTAGGGGGAGTGTTGAAGGAACCAGGGCCTTGGAATTGCTGAGGGAATTGTTCCAAGCTGGCTGAAACACAGAGGTCGACTACCTGAGATGCATTTCTGATACATGGCCTGCATCAGAGTGATCCAGTGGTAGGGACAGTGATCAGCCAGGCCTCAAAGGTTTTACAAGCATGTGGGAGTTGCCATTTGAATGGTATCTGCCCAGAGGAGGCCAGGCCTGGTGAAGACAGGTGACTTATAAAGAAGTTGCACCTCGTAGTGAAATGTGTATCCTCCTCTGGAAGGCCAACCTACAGAATTGAAAATACCATCAATGTGGGTTTTGATCCAGAACCCTGTGAAGTCTAAAGGTGTCTGGCCTTTAGATTAGGCCCTA
>NW_005842137.1:1712407-1726089 GCF_000455745.1 Alligator sinensis
ACCGCTCTTTGAAAAAAGCAGCTGTCAGACGAATAGCGAGTACAGCAAACAGGCAAAAAGCCAAATTGGTATGAGATAATAAGCAGGGATAGGGAAGGGGGGACCCCAAGCAGTCATCCTGGCATTACCAATGACAAATGCGCAGGTTGCTTTGGCAAACCAGGAGAGGATGCTCTCAGATTCCTGAAAAGAGGTACAGCACACAGCTCAGACTTGTTCCTGTTGCCAAATATTTAGTCATGCCATAGGATACCAGGGTGTACCTTGAGAGCACTCCTGTTTGAAAGGTCTCACTAATGAGGGAAGACGTGCTATGAATTATTCCCTGTTACTTTTTCAGGGTCACAGACTGCAAACCTCCTCCCACGACTGTATCCTTAATAAGGGGGTTATGTCAGAGAACCTTGTATTTTAACCTGCATATGCCTTGGATCCTTAGGCTATAGCCAATTAAGAATCAATTATGAAAAAGGTCGTATCTATTCATCAGACTGTTCATTATGCATTTGGGGCACTGATTCACTGGCTCATACTGGACTGTATTCTCAGTGCAAACACTTGGCCTCCTTGGGCTCTGAAATTAAACGGGAGATAAGGAATGATATCACTGACTAATTAAAAGATGGATTCTGTACTTAGATACATACATAGTGCAACTCCTGTTGACTTTTATTTATTTAAGTTATAACTATGTTGGTGCAGGAACCATCTTATTACAGCATGTTCAGGGGCCTCCAGCATGTCCCCACAGTCAAAGTACCACCATTCTACTTAGATTCTCATATACTTGCCATGGCAGTATCTAACACTGGGACTTGAGAGCACACCTGGCAGTAATGACTGATTAATGTCTCACAAGGTTTCCACGGATCTGTGGAAAATAAATCTCCTCACCTTCAGTCCAAGTTACCTTGTGCTTTGGATCATAAGTGATTGCACAAAAGCATGATGAGAAACTCACACCAGCTTGCATTGGGGAGTCTGCGCCTTTCCCCCACAGGTGTGTCAGCCAGGCAGAACATTGTTGTGCCCGAGTAGTCTGAACAAAGAGCTCATTCAGGTCATAGTGACTGTCTTACATTTGTGGGGAAAGGTCATTAGCAAACTGGAGAGGAGCTAGGGGAAAAAGCCAAACAAACGACCACACACACTCAAATGTTTTGAAGTAAAGGAGGGAACATACTGAGCTTAGCTCAAAGCATGCGAGCAGTCTGGGTGGAGAGGACTCCAGCTCTGTCTGATTCCAGAGGCTCCATCCCTAGTGCAGTCTTGGGCTACTGGTACATGAGCAAAATATTTAATCCATCACTGCATCATCGTATCTTAGAAATGTGGAGTTGGAAGGGACCTCCCTCAGAAGATCCCCTTGTCCAACCCCCTGCTCCAGTCAAGATCATCCTTCTCCAAACCATCACATACAAGTGCTCACCTAACCTAGTCCTAAATGTACAGGAACAGCCCTGACATACTTGTATTCTCGTTGGCTGATTTATCCATAGGATTTTGACATATGAACACAGGAGCCACAGACAAACTAAAATTTCCGTTGATGCCTCTTTTTTTTTTTTTTTGGACTTTATCTATGAACAGGGTGGCTGGCCTTTGAAACTAACTTGTCTGGACTTGAACAACGAGTAGCCCATTATGAACAGCATACAATTACAGTATAGTCAGCCACAACCACTTAGAGATCATAAACCAGGTCTGCAAGATTACATTATGGAAAAAAAACACATCAGGCAGGGTTCCTTAATATTTCAAATGACATTGAGCTGCATGGAATTGCAGATGCCCTGAGGTATAGGCTGAGGATTCAGGGTGTTCTTGATCAACTGGTCTGAAATTAATCAAATGAAATTCAATTAGGACAAGTGCAAAACTTTACTCTTAGGAGAGAACAATTGCATGAACGGATACATATAGGGGAATGACTAAGCAGGCTTCAATATTGCAAAAACAGATCTAAGGCTTAGAGTAGAGCATACGTTGACAATGAGCCAACCATGTGCTTTTATTGTGAGACAAGCCAAAGGCATACTGGATAGGAATAACACAGAAGTGTTGCTTGGAAGTCAACAGAAGCAATTCTTCCACTTTATGTGGCACTGGTAAAGCCTCACCAGGAGTACTGTGTCCACTGCAATTCAATAAAGATGCAGACAAATTCACGAAAGTCTGGAACAGAATAACAAACTTGGTGGTAGTTATGTTAAGGGCTACAGGAAAGATGGGGTTTCAGCTAATAGTTTTTTGATATGCATTTGATTTCCTCAGAAAATTATTTAATTAAAAATTGTATGCTTGACAACACAAACATTTCAGCTGAAACTACATTTTAGCCTTTGACACATTTTTAAATGTTTCCATGAAAAACAGCAGTACAAATTAATACTTTATAGGTAGTGTAACTGTATGGTGCTGTAAATTTTTTAATATCATGATTAGTGGTTACATACATGACTTCTGTGTGGCAAAAACCACAAGTGAATTCTTCACGTCAAATGAACATCAATAAAACAGTTGTTATATCATGTAATTAGCTATTGTGTATACATTGCAGCTTCCTGAAAACTTATTCTAGCAAGGTTTTAGAGGATAACCCAGAATGCACAGTCCTAAATGTCTCCCTCTCCATACCCACCAATATAAGAACTCTCCTCCTCCTGAAACTTCCCTTTCAGTCTTCATTAGGCTTTTGCAGACAAAATTATCTTTTTTGCAGATATTTGATGTAATTCCAGAAACTCTGCAAGAAGATCTCAGCCAAGGCATGCAGCAATCCAGATAAATTCCTGTTCTTCTGGACATCTGACTCAGCAGCAGAAACCAGAAAGGAAACAGAAAAAGAAACCAACAATGCAAATATTAAAAAAAAGATTCATGGTTGCTAAAAGATCTGTCAAAAGAAGATATCAGAAATAGGGCTATGGTCCATTTCACTTCGAGCTTTCTGAACTGGGCTTTGGTGATGCCTGTTACTCTTAAGTTTTCATGTAGGCCATCTGGGTATCTAAATATGAATCACTCCTAGACACCTCCAGTGTCTCCCCATTGACTGTGTAGGGATCTGAGACACCCAAGCTAATCCAATAGAATCTCCTTTGGGAGCAAGAAGCCCAGTACTAGAGGAATGCAATGTCTAGGCTTCATCCTGCCCTTGGTACATAACTTCCTGCAGTTCCCAAGATAAGTGTAATTCAACTAATGAAAACCACAGAAAGAAAAGAGGACCCCTGACCTGGAAGCCTGTGCTGCAGCCTCTCATGGGAAGTCTTCTTTGATGTTCTGGTTACTGTTCCATGTTCCTCTGTCAAAAGTAACAAAAACGCACCTGAGGTTTCACAAATACTCACACAGAACTAGGCAGCTACATGGATGATGCTGTGTGCAAGAGAGTCTTGTCTACGGTGGCAATGTAATGTCTTCTGCCTCTTCAATCCACTGTTAACCTGAGTCTCATACTGGTGCACAGGATGAATTCAGGCACAAATCAGAGATGAATGCACAGGCACAGAACTGAACCTGGGGTTACCTGGGATCTAGTCCCAGCCCCACCCTAGAGTTTGTGTCAGGTCATTTCCGGTGGAAATCTATCCCCCTTCGGGTGCCTAAATGGGAGTTTTCCTGCTACATAAGGCAGCTTTTTGATTTCATTACTCTGCTTTGCACAAGCAAATGTGTGCATATATATTATTATATAAGAGGGGATGGTGTGTGCTTGTATATTGTGCAGGCTTGAGAGGATATGCAGCAGCTGGGCCAGTACACAGCTGTGTGCAGGTCATGAAATTTTAGGAGACAAAATCCCATGACCAATGGGTGTTAGTGGCCAGAGGAGGAGTGTCCTTGCATGTTTTAACCCCAGTGGATAAGTGGTTAGGGGTACTTGTCCAAGAAGCAGAATATCTGGGGTATAGGATCCCTCCCCTACCCCAGGTTAGACACCTTCCAGTGCTCACCTTGAAGCCAGGCAAGAGTGGGAATATGTGGGGCCTGGAGGCAGTGTACAAGTCAGATCATGTATGGCTCAGTAAAAGAGTTGCTGCTCTAAAAAGCAAAGGTATAACAGGGCAACACTGTGTCCTGGGCAGCAATGCATTCCCCACATGTTCCTGCTTTCGGCTGCATAGAGGGCAGGGCAGGGCAGGGCAGGGCAGAGGTCTGCTGCTGCTGGTGAGAGGGTGGGGTAGGAGGGGGTGTCACCTCCTAACATGCAAGTGCAGGAGCCCAAAAGCCACCTTTTCTGGTGGCAAAAAAGGAGCTGAAATCTTCCTCTGCAACAGCAACCCTTCAGCCATTGCTCCTGCACCCACAAACTCTTTAGGTAGTGCCCAGGGCTTATGCCCTGCTCACCCACGCATGGTTATAACTAGCACTAGGAGGCAAAGGGTCTGTGTGCTAGTCTGGACCCCTATGCCTAGTGGGGCAGAAACTTCTTTGCTGCTCTATGGTTCTACTGCCTCACTGCAAGGTGTACTGCTCATGGCCAAAAGGAAGACTGAAGAGGCAATAGGAAAATACCTTATCTGTCAGCTGCTAAGACTTGGGAGAACCCTCCTCATTCTTCTGCGACTCATGCTGATGTACATGTAGCTGCCCAGCCAGTGCAGCATGTAGGCTACTGAGCAGACATCATATATGTATTTATAGTCGCACTGGATGGGTATTATAGAATCATAAATAATTAGGCTTGGAAGGGACTTCAGGAGGTCATCTAGTCCAACCCCCTGCTCAAAGGAGGACCATCCCCTTTTATATAATCCCTGCCAATGCTTTGTCTAGCTGGGTCTTACAGATAGAATAATAATAGAATCATAAATTGATTTCCTCTTTAGAAATCAATTCTAGGATATGGAAACCTAAGACACTAGCATTATAGAGGCAAGGATTTTTCTGGTGGTCTCTTTTATTGGATCGACTTGATATTTCAGCTTCAGGCACAAAATGCCCTTCCTCAGGTCAAAAAACTTGCCTCATATATTTCCTGGCCAATGCTGCAGCCCTACCATGTGCACTGTATGTCACCTCTGCACAAGGCCTCAGAGGACCAGCACAGCTCCAGTTACAGGGTTTTCTGCTAAAGCTCTTGCATCTCCTGCTTTCAGCTATGAAAGTTCCTAAGTACAGACCAAGCCTTACGAGGAGAGACTAGAGAAACTGGATCTATTCAGCCTCCGCAAGAGAAGGCTGAGAGGCGACCTTGTGGCTGCCTATAAGTTCATCATGGGGGCACAGAAGGGAATTGGTGAGGATTTATTCACCAAGGCGCCCCCAGGGGTTACAAGAAATAATGGCCACAAGCTAGCAGAGAGCAGATTTAGATTGGACATTAGGAAGAACTTCTTCACAGTTAGAGTGGCCAAGGTCTGGAACGGGCTCCCAAGGGAGGTGGTGCTCTCCCCTACCCTGGGGGTCTTCAAGAGGAGGTTGGATATGAATCTAGCTGGGGTCATCTAGACCCAGCACTCTTTCCTGCTTATGCAGGGGGTCGGACTCGATGATCTATTGAGGTCCCTTCCGACCCTAACATCTATGAATCTATAAATACCAACCTTAAGGATTCCAAGCAGCATTTTATTCAGCTTGTCTCCTAAGTGTCAGTGCCAGAGGGAAAGAACATAATTCATTTGTTATGCAGCGCTTACTGTTGATTTGCAGGTAGAAAACGGTATCACGATATCCTTGTTCATATATTTCACGTATGTCCTGGAGAGGAATACCATTCTAAGGTCATAAAATAGGGATTTTTTTGCAATGTACAGAGCTTTAATAACTAGAATGACTGTGATTGGTGACTGCATCTGAAGAGACACCATTTTCAAAGGCCTTAAAAGAGGGCTAGACTTTCTCAAAGCTGCCTCTGGACACATTGTTTTGGTAGTACAAGATTTCTAGCAGTACAACAGTAACGAGCACTGTGGGGACTCAGCCACAGGTTCAGAGGGACCCCACAGCCACAAAGGCATGCTTTCCAGCAATGGGGCATTAGGAGGCTGCTTCGTAGCTCTCCCCACCCCGAGTCAGCCCAGATGGGCTCCCAGGCAGCCTGAATGCCCAGCTAGTGTCAGGCGCCCCAGCAACCTGTGAAGTTCCCCTTCTGCAGGCAGCCATAGATGGCAAGGATGATGGGGCCTCTGCTGCCACTGCTGAGAGACCACTCACCCTTTTAAGGTCTCAGTATGCCTGCAGACCACTGTTGGCTCCTGGGATTCAGGCACATCAGGATCTTAACCTGGCTTGGGAGCCAGATCACAGCTGACCGCTGATCTGACTCCTGGGCTCCATGCTGGGATCTTTATTAGTGATGCAGCCTGGGTGCTGGTTTGTCAGCACCCAGGCTGCTGGCAAATTGGGCAGAGCTCCAGGAGCTGTGACTAGTCGCACCAGACACAGCTCTGTCCCTAAGACTACTTACCAGCCATAAAGGAGGAAATATGCTATAGGAGATCCTGCACAGGTTCTCAACTGAGATCTGAAAACTGCAGTCAAGGTACTTGATAGTGTAGAAAGCAGCTGGACAATCTCTTGGACATATGTCATTCTCCCCTGCAAATGGTGATACGTAAATTGTAGTTTCTGGGTCAGAGAGAGGTTGCAGGCTCGTGAATCCTCCATCAATATATCGCTGAGGAAAACAAAGCACATGTTTTAGGAGGACCCTCCCAGTGCTGTGGTGTAGACCAGCCCATAGAGGCCCCAGTTGAAACCAAAGTCCCATTGTGCTATGGCAAAGAGCGAGAGCCTGGATGAGCCCAACAGATTAAAAAGATCAAATGGAGAAAAGCAACAGGGAAAAAGAGTGGGAGTCACGTGCCCAGGGTAACACAGCATCTTAATGGTAAATCAGTGAGCCTCTGCCTATACCACCTGTTATGGAAAGCTGGTAGCAATGAACAGCACCTTAGGGATTTCCCAAATCACAGCCACTGACTCAGAAATATCATCAGGAATGTATTGTAAGGCAACAATACATTGAGGGGGTTTAGGGTGGAGATATGGGCCAGAATGTTTTGGGTAGCAAGGATCTAAGCAGCAAGAGGCCAGGAGGTCCGCATCATCCCCGTCATGTCTGGGAGTCCACAACATGGCCCAGGTTGGTGCAAACACTCTTATTGCCACCCCTGCCCACATAATAGGTACCAAAGAGCTTACCACGCCTCGGAAGGAAGGAGGGATCCATCCACATAGGCAAGGAATAAAGCAGCTGCAGAGCACTGCCTACAGCCAAAGGAGAGAATAAAAGAGTAAACGCATTTGTAGTGAAAAAGATGGGACCTCTCCTATTTAGTGCTTTGCATTCCTCATTTCACAGACTAGGAAACTGAGGCACAGAGCGGCGGTACCTTGGACAATGTCACTCAGCAGATCAATGACCAAACTAAGAAGAGAAACTATGATTCTTTTGGCCGCATCTGTGCTTTTCCATGAAACCAATGCTGGGTTCATGGTTTTGCGCTTGGCCTACATGAAGATCAGCTAAACATGGACAATTCAGCCCTCCTGAAAAGCACACTTACTGTTCTAACTCTGGGATTTTTATCACCTTTATTCCAAACTGCAAGGAAAACAAAGTCTGTTTTACCTGAATGACCTCCTCCTTTGAGCAGAAGTCTGAAATTACAACTTTCTGGCCATCTGGCAGACGTGTGAGACCAATATGAAGCCTCCCGGAGGCCAGCTGGTGACAGTTTTCTTTTAGGCTTTTGTACAATCCCTTTTCCAAGAGCTTAAAGAAATTGGAACCTGAAGAGAAGGGGCCAAGGAGTGATTTCTTATTTTTCTCCATTACTGCATAGTAAAATTCATCCACAATTTCTAGGGTAAAAAAAAAGAGAAGTGATCATTACAACCAAGTCTTCAAGTCTTGACTGCTGTTCATGGGGCCCAGTCAAGTCAAAGGGAGTTAGGTGCCTGTATCTCACAGGTGGTTTGTTCTCCTGGGGATTTCTACTTAATCCAATTCAGCCTGTTATTACCAGTGCAAACAAACCCCAGGAAGGGATGAGAGGGAAAGCTGAGACCAGGTGCTTGGTCTCTATTGTTGTTCAGATGCTTCTTTGAGGGTCCAAGCTGGCCAAGAATAAAGGGAACCTGGAGAGCAGACTAAATAGGGCACGGAGGGGCTGTGGGTCCTGGCCAAGTAGCCCGAAGGCAGCTTAATCACAGGAAGAGAGGAAAATGTCATTTGAAATAGAAACATGTTGTTTGTTTTTAAAGATGCTTGGTCATCTACTTTCACACTCTGGGCCTTCTGCCTCTCTTCCCTTAGCTACAGTAAGTGGATTGAACCAGTCTCAGCAGCTCTCCTTTCTATGTCAGTCCTTGCAGGATGGAGCGTCTCAAACCTAGAAAGCCATGAGGATTGCTATTGGAAGCAGCTCCCAGTACCAAACTTAGTGCTGACTCTGCCAGTGGCAGGCTTGGAGGCCCTCTTCCCCTAGCAGACCTGGTAGGCTGGCTGAAGAGAGTGTGGGGTATGTTGGGGCTTGTGGCTGGGAATCATGTTGGCTTAGGTAAAGTCAGTGTGGTGGGATGGAATAGTAGAGAAAATGTGTGAAATAAATAACAGCCATGACACTTAGAAACAGGCCTTCAGGCTGGACAGACTATCACTACTCCCATTTGATCTTGAAAACTAAACTGTCTGGAGCCTGGCTACTATGTAGAGGGGAGACTTGTTTCATAATCCCAGGAGCCACTGATGAGAGCCAGAAGTGCAAGCGGAGTCAGGCCCTTTGTTCTTAGCATGTCTGGGTGGTGTGTGCTGTAACTATGTGCCCCTGACATGGCTGGTTTTACCTGTAATAGGCCTGAAATGCTCAGGGGACACCACAATATTTAGTGCTTTCTTACAGCAAAGCTGGACAGTTTATTCAACAGAAATAGGTGAACGGTCTGTCCCAAACATAGGTAGCCATAAGGCCAGTGGAATCTCAGTTTCTTTAATCTGGCATGGAAGGGAGTAGTGTCTGCTAGTATCAAATCCAGCTGCCTTGGCCTCCTAAACCCTGGTGCAGACAGAAGTGACAATTTGCACCCAATGGGCCACAGAAAGCAGTTTATATCTGTGACCAAACACAAGTGCACGGCTGCAGACAGTTTAAAAAATGGTTGACGGGGTGAAAATCTGATCCCTCATTTGCATGAGGTATTAGATAAGGATATTTCGAAATCTAGCATGTTTTGTAACTTGTCTGCAAAGCTCCTCACCTGTTGCTGTAGTCAGAATGGGAAGAGGGAAAGGGAGCAGGAGGAGTCTATAAACTCACCAAGGAGGACCAGTGGAAAATAGGTGAGGCTTTGTTCCCCCGGGCACCACCTGGGATAACAAGGAATAACAGGCACAAATTGATTGAGAGCAGGTTCAGGCTTGATATCAGGAGGCATTAATTTACAGTTAGAGCTGCCAGGCTCTGGAATGGGCTCCCAAGGGAGGTGGTGCTCTCCCCTATCTTGGGGGTCTTTAAGAGGTTGTTGGATAGCTATCTGGCTGGGGTATTATGATCCCAGCACTCATTCCTGCCCAGGGCAGGGGGGGTCAAACTTGATTCTGTTCAGGTCCCTTCTGACCCTAGAAACTATGAAACTGAGTTCAGTCTGGGGGGTTTTCAGCCCCCTCCTGGAGGTTGGTGCAGGTGTATTAGAGCCCTCCCAAGGTGGGGGTGGGGAGTGGGCTCCAATTCACCCACCCTTCAGCACCAGCTAGGGAGTCTCAAAAGTTCCCTCCACTGTCTTTCCTTCCTCCCATTCTGAAAAGAGTAGCACTGGCAGAGAGGAATAGTTGTGGCTATAGGCAGCTGGCTGCAGGCTCCCAGCCAGCAGCTAGATCCCCCTGGCCCCTGTAACCAACAGTGAACTTCTGTTTGGTCTGCGGTACTGTTGTAACTTAGAACACTTTGCAAAAATCGTTCTGAGTTGCAGCTTGGAGCTTCACTTCTGTCTGCACCAGTGGGCAGACGCTCATTTACAGCTGGCTCAGCAGAGTTTGGTATAACTCCCAAACAAGACCTGTGGCTTTAGAGAAAATAAGATTGGGGTGGGGGGAATGGACAGACAGTGTTTAGATAAGGGCTTGAAGACTGAGCTGAAATCCTGACTGCTATTTTTTTTGCTGTTCATACATACAGGCAGAGAGGGTCTCTGCCCCTAAAACTCTGTGGTCTGAACTGACAAGGAGGGGAAGCTAAAGAAGCATTGCAGCATAGGAAAACCTACTGTGATAACAAAAAAAGAGCACTATGTCAACTTCAGATATATTTGCTGAGTAGCTAATACATTACACACACACACACACACACACACGACATTAATTCAAACTTGACTCAAATGTATGGGAACATTTGTTACCATACGTTCTGCAGTACGTGCGCTCTGCAGTTACGGGTATTGGATTAAAAACTGATATTCAGGAAAATGGACTAGATAATCTCTACTGGTCCTTCCAGTCCTATGCCTTTGATCCAGTCAGTAGTTAGACCATTCTAAATGAAGCGCTAGAGGAAGTCACATTTAATGGTATACCAAACAAACTAAACCATTCATCCACCTTACCTTTGTTGCCCCCACACGCCAGTACTGCAGCTGCAATTGCTCCGCTCGATATTCCAAAGAATTTGGCTGCTGATCCCAGCATCTCAGGTGCTAATTCCTGCAGGGCCTGAATAACTCCTAGCTCATAACCGAGGATAAATCCACAGCCACAAAAGCTAACAGACTGTGCAGGGGAGCCAACGCCGCCTTGATGTGCCTCATCCATTCCCACTCGCAGGAACTCAATCAGTGCATGGATCTGAAGGCAGAGGCTGGGAGGCTCTGCGCACTGCTACACAGCACACCGCTTGCTAGCTGCCTGAGTTTGCTAAGCGATCATACTGTCTCCAAATCTCTAAGACAATGAGTGATAGTTGTGAGCAGAGCTGTGACAGAGTTCAAGGCTCGTTCTTTTATATGATGCTACTTACTTAAGTTACTCTCTGCAGTAGTTCCAAAAACACCCCGTAAGTTAGTAAACACCAGGGCTAAAACAACCCACTCATGAAATGCATCCGTCAGTCCTGTAAGGTATTCTGTAATACCCATCTACTTGGCAAGTAGTATGGTGACATTTATGCTTTATTTCAAAATTTATCCTAAGCTGTAATAATTACAGTCAACACACCTTTCTTATTCTTGTTAAGAATTGCATAATCTATGTAACTGATAGCATCTTAACAGGCAATCTTTCAGTTGGCAAAACCATACAGCTGCTTCAAGAAAAAAGGTTTGGTAACTCAAAGAAACACTTAAGTTCAGTAAGCTCTCTTTCCAATGAGAGTCTGGAGCCTCACCCAAATAATTCACTCATCATCTTTTTTCTCTTTTGATGTCGGCTCTGGGATTTTTCTCTTTACTCTTAGGACAGTCTTTGGGCGGTCTCCAAAGCTTTCTGAACTTAGTGGAGAGATTCTTTTCACATCAGCAAATGTATGAAAATGTTTGTAGTGACCATCTTTCATTCATGATTTCTGTATATTTTGATCTCGTGTCCTCATCTCCTGTCTAACCCGAGCCACTCTAATCTCTACAACTGGGCTTAATAGAGAAGCCCCTCCAAATCTTGGCTCATTTCTGTCATACTTCCATTTCCCCTTGATCTTCCTGGAAATGGGATGGTGAATATAATACAGATTATTCCAGGTGTAGATGCAGTTTTATAACGTACTCAGTACTCATTTTCCCATTCTTCCCATAGGATAATATTTTGTTTCCTGGTTTAACTACTATTTAGGAGATGTTTTTACTGAGCTGGACAGAATAATGTCCTTGTCTTTTCTCCTAGTGGCTATAGTTAATTTAAAACTCCACAGTGTGTATGAGCAGCTGGAATGATACATTATTAATATAATTGTACTACCCA
This sequence comes from Alligator sinensis, assembly GCF_000455745.1. Lineage (NCBI taxonomy): Eukaryota > Metazoa > Chordata > Crocodylia > Alligatoridae > Alligator > Alligator sinensis. Next base: position 1,724,304 of record NW_005842137.1, read on the forward strand.
GGATACCGGTCAGGTATATTCAGCCTGTGTTACCTAGCATTTGTGGAATGAATTCAGCCAACAAAATCCAGACAGTTTATCATGGGGCAAGAGATAAAGAATCAAATCTGCTCTAGCTTGGAAGGTTATCCTGGTTAAATCAGGAAATGATTAATTAAATATACCAGTTCAACTAGTATTGATTATTTATTTAATGTGTATCCTGCTGTCCCCCAAAGCAACTTTTTATAATAAAATCCAGATAAATTGTAAAAGCAGGTAAAACCTTGTAACTTGTTCAACTAGTACAAAAGACAGCATGGGCAGTCCTTTCCAGGTTAGGAAGAGGAATTGTTTTAAGGTAACTAAAAATAAGCAAAATAGAATTAAACTGGCACAAATCCAGTTTATACATTTGTGCAGTTTAATTCAGTTTGTACTCGCATTAATTAATCCTTTTCACAGCCTTAGCTTACATAACACCACCATTTGGGTGGAGACTTCTTAAAGGTTGCTTGCAAGTCCAAATAAAGGAAAGCAACTTTTCTTTTTTAGCCCCTACCATAGGGGTCACCAGTGTTTTGGAGTAGGGGTCACATTGACAGACCTTAGCTGTGCACCTGATAGAGCCTTGTTCAGTGATCTATGTCCTAGAGAAATTGTGGAATCTCCATCCTTGGAAACTGTGGCAGCTCCATCCCCAGGGAATTTGGAGAGTGGGCTAGACAGACACTTGGCTGGCATGGTCTGATCAGGGATAATCCTGTCTTGAGCTCTTGATGACCCTTTCAGCCCTATTTCCTATGATCTTACAGAAACAACCCCCTTGAGAGAAGGTTGTGACAAGTGAGTGTTCCCTCTGGGAATATTTTCTGCTCAGGAACATAATGGAGATGGGCAGAGGCCATTTTTAAAGGCTTTCTCTCTGAGCAAATGCCTGTACTTCTACCATTTGCTTCAAATTGGACATAAGGAGAAACATCATGATTTGAGTGCCCACGATGTGGAACAGACTCACCCCAGGGGTGGTACACTCGCCTACCTTGGAGATCTCATTTGAATGGCATCTGTCCAGAGGAGGCCAGGCCTGGTGAAGACAGGTGACTCGTAAAGAAGTTGCACCTGATAGTGAAACGTGTATCCTCCTCCTGAAAGCCAACCTACAGTATTGAGAATACCATCAGTGTACAAGTAGACATGATTAAAAGAATAGAAGATTTTCTTTTATCAAGAAGGTGTACTTCTTTAACAGCACTCATCATTACATCATGGATCCACTCCAACCATATCAAATTCACCCAAGGAACCTTGTCTGCCTGAGGGTCATCTGGGCATTGAAAAATGCAAAAGGAGGGCCAGGGAGGTATTCTAATTAGCCACTTATGAACAGTCAGCTAGAAAATGCTGTACATAAATGTGACACATGCCAGAAATACCAGCCTAAGAAGGAACCAATGTGGATAGACAATGATATTCAAGGGGCATGGTACAAAGTGGGAATTGATCTGTTTACACTAGCTGGCAAAGATTATCTGTTGGTTTTAGATTATTTTTCTCACTGTTCTGAAGTTGCTTTATTGGACAATATAGTTTCATAGTTTCTAGGGTTGGAAGGGACCTGGGCAGATCATCTAGTCCGACCCCCTGCCATGGCAGGAAAGAGTACTGGGGGTCAAACGACCCCAGCAAGATGGTCATCTAACCTCCTCTTAAAACCCCCCAGGGTGGGAGCCTGTACCACCTCACTTGGAAGCTGGTTCCAGACCCTAGCCGCCCTGACCATGAAGTAGTGCCTCCTGATGTCCAA
>NW_005842137.1:1726321-1731320 GCF_000455745.1 Alligator sinensis
CACCTCCTTGGTCCTGCTTGAAATGCATCTGTGGATGCACGACAAGGTACAGTTGGCCTTCCTAGCTGCCTCCCCACACTGCCGAGCCATGTTCATCTTGGAGTCAATAATGACTCCAAGATCCTTTTCCACCTCCGTGCTGACAAGAGGGGAGTTCCCCAGCCTGTAGGTATGGTGCCGGTTGTTCCTCCCCAGGTGCATCACCTTGCACTTGTCTGTGTTGAACCCCATCCTGTTCTCCTCCGTCCATCCTTGTAACCTGTCAAGGTCCGACTGTAGCCTGTTGCTCCCTTCTATTGTGCCTACATCCCCCCACATCTTGGTGTCATCAGCAAATTTGAACAGGGTGCTTTGCACCCCCTCATCCAAATCACTGATGAAGATGTTGAACAGGGTGGGCCCGAGGACCGAGCCCTGCGGGACCCCACTGCCCACGTCCTTCCAGGCCGAGAAGGACCCATCCACTACCACCCTCTGGGTGCGGCTCTCTAGCCAGTTGGCGACCCATTGGACTGTGTGGGTGTCTACGCCACAGTCCCCCAGTTTCCTAATGAGAACGGGGTGAGAGACAGTGTCGAAAGCCTTCCGGAAGTCCAGGAAGACTATATCCACTGCTACCCCTGCATCCAATGATTTTAGTGACCTGATCGTAGAAGGCCACCAGGTTGGTCTGACATGACCTGCCACTGATGAACCCGTGCTGGTTGCCCCTGAGCATGCATTTCCCTGCTGGCCCCTCCTGGATGTGTGCCAGAATAATTTTCTCGAACAGCTTACCCAGGATCGAAGTAAGACTGACTGCCCATATGACTGCACAGTGGATTATACAGCACCTTAAAGCAATCTTTTCCAGACATGGAATTGTATGTGGGGTTATGTCTGGCACTGGCCCCATTTTCGGGGCATGAATTAAAAAAAATTGCATGGGACTATGGTTTTCGGTATGTTACATTGAGCCTGAGATACCCACAGTCTAATGGGCTTGTGGAAAATGGTGTTAAGATAATAAAGAGATTATTAAAGAAAGCCAGTGATTCAGGTGGTGATCTAGATTTAGCGATTCTGAATTACAGAACAGGTCCTCTAGCACGTGGCCTGTCACCTGCTGACATTTTATTTAACAGAAAGATGAGAACTAGGTTACCCAGACAGACAGTAATATGTCTCAGGCCTGGCACTGATTTGCACAGGTATAAGCAAAAGGTCAAAGCTAAACAAAAATTGTACTATGGCAAAGGGTCATGGGTGTTGTAGGCACTGAAGCCCAATGCTGAAGTTCATATTTATAATGGTGAAACCTGGGAACAGAAAGCGCGGGTTATTCATAAGGTTACTCCACGATGTTACGATGTATTGGCTCGGGATGGACAATCCATGATTTTACGATGTATTGACATGGAATGGACAATTTTTTCAACGTAACAGAAAACACTTGCAACACATTCCTGAACAAGGGGAGGAGGAGAGAACAGCTGGAAACTGCACACAAGCTGACTCAGGAAAGTTGTTCAGAGATGACAGAGGCACTAAAAGAACAGATATCCACTTCAGTCACTGAGGAGGCTGAAGCGGCACCACGTGGATGCTGAGCACCACAAAGACTTAATCATCATTGTTAATGTTAGTGTTCTAATGTAATTTCTTTATTAAAAAATGGTTGATTAAAATTGTGTTATAGTTAGGAAGCTAGATGTCTAAGGTTGTTGTACAGAGTTGTCTGCAAAACATTGCTATAGTCTTTCATTAATATAATAAACAAGATTTTCTTTTATCAAGAAGGTGTACTTCTTTAACAGCACTCATCATTACAACATGGATCCACTCTCATTTGAATGGCATCTGTCCAGAGGAGGCCAGGCCTGGTGAAGACAGGTGACTCGTAAGAAGTTGCACCTGATAGTGAAATGTGTATCCTCCTCCTGAAAGCCAACCTACAGTATTGAGAATACCATCAGTGTGGAGTTTGATCCAGAACCCTGTGAAGTCTAAGGGTGTCTGGCCTTCAGAGTAAGCCCTACATGATTACACCACTCTGAAAAAAAGCAGCTGCCAGATGAATAGCAAGTACAGCAAACAGAAAGGAAAAAAGCCAGATTGGTATGAGATAATTAGCAGGGATGGAGAGTCTGAGCAGTCACCGGAGCTCCCCTGGTGAGATTACCAATGACAAATGCACAGCTTACTTTGGCAACCCAGGAGACACTGGACTCTTGAGATTCCTGAAAAGAGGTAGAGCGCACAGCTCTGTGCCAAGTGAGATTTATTCCTGTTGCTAAATATTTAGTCATGCCATAAGATACGGTGAATCAGGCCATACCTTCAGAGACCTGCTCGGAGTGTCTTATCAATGAGGGAAGATAAGCTATGAATTGTTCACTGTTACTTTTTCAACCACAGTGGGCATGTCTACATGTCATTGCTACTGCACAGTAGTGTTCTTGGGTACTAATCATATGGCAACGATACTGCACAGTAGTAACAAGCTATTGCACTGTAGCATTGGAAAAAATAAAGTGCAGTACTGGCCCTGTGCAATAAGGCTGGTTACTGCATGGTCGTTTAGTACAAGTAGTAAATGATGTCCAAATTGTCCATTGCTTGTGTAGATGCGGCCACAGACTACAAACCTCCTCCCATGACTGCTTTCTTAATAAGAGGGTTACGTCGGAGAACCCTGTAATTTGAGCTCTATAAGCCGGAACTGTTTATGTTTAGGCATTAGCCATTTAATAATAAATTATGAATTGCGTCATATCTATTCATCTGACTGTTCATTAACCATTTGGGGGACACTGATTCATTGGCTCATACTGGATTTGTATCCATGTTTGGTTATTCTCAGTACAAACACTGGGCCTCCTTGGGTTCTGAAATTAAATGGGAGATAAGGAATTACATATGAGAGAGATTTTCTCTGCTTGGATACATACATAGTACAATTCCCATTGTTTTCCATTTAAGTTATAACTATGTTGGTGCAGGGACCATCTCATTATGGTGTGTTCAGGAACCTTTAGGATGTCCCCACAGCAAAGTACCACCTTTTTATGTAGGTTCGCATATATTTGCCACGGCAGTATCTAACAATGGGACTTGAGAGCCCAAGTGGCAATAATGACTGATTAATGTCTCGCAGATATGATGAAAGAATATTTCCGTGAAGCTGTGGAAAATAAATCTCACCTTCAGTCCAGGTTACCGCATGCTTTGGATGATAAACAAGTGATTGCACAAAAGCACAATGAAAAACACATCCAGCTTGAGCTTTCCCCTACAGGTGTGTCAGCCAGGCAGAACATCGTTGTGCCCGAGTACAGTTGGAACAAGGAGCTCATTCAGGTCATGGAGATGGTCTTATATTTGTGGGGAAAGGTCATTAGCAAACTGGAGAGGAGCTAGGGGAAAACAGGAAACAATCCCAAACAAATGACCACACACACAAATGTTTTGAAGTAAAGGAGGGAACATACTGAGCTTCGCTCAAAGCATGCGAGCAGTCTGGGTGGAGAAGACTCCAGCTCTGTCCGATTCCAGAGGCTCCATCCCTAACGCAGTCTTGGGCTACTGGTACATGAGCAAAATATTTAGTCCATAGGCCTGTGCGAGTAGGCAGCTATTCGATCCGGCTTTAGATCCAGCTGCTTTGGATGCCAGCGATCTGATCCAGAGCTCTGGACTGGGTTCCCGCTTCAATCCGGCTGAAGCAGCTCCGAAGCTTCGGAGACGCCTTGGAGATCCGGCCATAGGATATAATGGGGGATCAATGAAATAGCTACAACTTCTGTTGTTTTTTGTCCGATTTGGATGAAACATGCAGGGGTGGTAGACTCTGCTGGGAGCATGAAGCCTGCCAAGTTTCAAGATCGGTGCAGGGGTTTGGGAGGAACTGCACCCCAAATTTTTTAAAGCAAAACTCATGTCATGTGTATGTGTTACACCATACAGGGGCCAAAAGTGCAGGGGTAGTAGCCCCTGGTGAGGCCACAAAGCCTGCTAAGTTTCAAGATCAGTGCAGGGGTTGGGGGGGAACTGCACCTCAAGCTGCTGACAGGCAAAACTCGTGCCGTGGGTAACACTGCATGTGTTAAGGTGCAGCAGAGTGAAAGCTGCAGGGATGGTAGCCCCTGCTGCGGCCACAAAGCCTGCCAGCTGTTGAGGAGATAGGTGGAGGGCTTCTGGGTTCTGCGGCCCTGCACCTCTGGCTGATGACAGGCAAAACTGGTGCCATGGGTGCTTGTGGGACTGACTGTGTCTGTCTTGGAGCGTGGGAGACACTACTGCAGGCCTGGCTGCTAAGCTGCTGTGTTACCAGTTACCAATCAATCATAATTTACTCAGGAACCAGCCCAATACACAGGACCTAGCTACTAGTAGCTACTAGATAATTTGTTAAGTAGCAACGATTAACACCTACAAAAGCACAAACTAAGGAGAGGATAGAATCAATACAGACCAATGCTAAAGGTAGCACTGGTTCCATAAAGAAAAACCTTTATGGAACCAGTTTAGAGGTGAGAAACCTCTAAACTGGTTCCCCAATTTAGAGGTGAGAAATCTGAAGCCCAGAGGGGAACAATGACTTTAGCTGTGACCCCCCTAGGTAGTCAGGGGTGTATCTCACACCAGAATCTGTCTCCTGGTGCCCTGTCCAGCAGGTCACGTTGCTTCAACTATGAATGGAAACCGAACAAGACTATTTGCAGAGTGCCAGTGAAGTACAGCAGCAACAAGGTGCAATAAAGAACTCCAGGTGTTTTTCTTCCATTCTCATTCTAGTGAGACAATCTTAGGAACTACATTGTATGCTTTGGTACAAGTATCTGGACAGAACTGGGATTGTCAGGCTGATCTTAACCTTCAAAATCTCTGCCTTTAATAATAAATCCTTCTACACATCTCCCTATAGGCACTGAGTTGTAGTTGCTTCCTTCCTACCGATGACACATCCCTCCCTTTTTCTGAGACATGCCAAGTGCCCTGTAGCTAATACTCCAAGGAA
>NW_005842137.1:1731330-1739651 GCF_000455745.1 Alligator sinensis
CAACAGCCTTGTGGGGCAAAGCAACTCCTGCAGTGAGTTTTTCAGTTTAACAACCAATATAAACAATAGTCTGCCCATCAGCCCTCTTCAGCTATAGCTAAACCTGCGCAAATTCTTAACTTTCACAGCTGCATCAGCTACTTCCAAAGCACCTTCCAGCTGTTAGTCAAACCAGTCCCTTGGCTAGATCTCAATTTCTTTTTTGGCCTTTGAAACCAGCTTGTGTGACCTCAAACAGTAGACCATTCTGAACACCATATACTTACAAGATAGTAAACCACAACCATTTAGAAATCATAAACCAGGTCCCACAACATTGTATGGCAAAAAAAGATCAGGTGGAGTTATTTTTTTTTAAATTTCAGATGACACTTCACTGCACGGAATTGCAGATGTGCTGAGGATTAAGGATAAACTTGATAAACTGGCCTGAAATTTAATCAAATTAATTAGGACAAACATGAAGTCTTGCTCTTAAGAGGGAACAATTACATGAACAGATGCCTATGGGGGAATGACTAAATAGGCTGCAGTATTGTGAAAAAAATTTAGGCTAGGCACACAAGTTACACATAAACTGGTTCAAATGATAAAAAAAACAAACTGCTTTAAACCTATAACAGAAGTTCAGTGCACATAAACCAGGTTTGGCCATTTTGAAAGCAGTTTAAGACAAATCTGGTTGGATGTAGTATCAGTTTTAACTGATTAACGTTAAACCGGTTTATGAAACTTCTGTCCCAGATCCCCTCCTGACTCGTTAACTCACAGTCCCCCAGCATCCCAGGATTCTGTGCAGCCCTGGGCTGTGCTGTCTGCTCCAGCACAGCAGGGATGGTCCCATCCCCAGCTGTCAGAGCTGAGGAACTAAAGCCTCTGCTCCCTGTCTGTGCCTGCCCATCAACCCAGCAGGATGGGGGGCAGAGAAGCAGACACCCAGGCTCCCCTAGCCCTGGTCTGTACAATGCAAGGGGAGGGAAAGCTCTGGCAGCTCTGCCGCCTCTCCAGCCATCTATCCCCAAGAGGCAAGGAACGGAGGAGTATGCATCCCCTACTCTACCAGGCTGCAGGGAAGCAAAAAAGCCCCCCAGTGAGGGCTCCTCCACCCTCCTTGGGAGATCCGGCTAGGGGGACTGGTGCTGGGCTGGGCTGGGAGGTGAGATTCGTCTCCCTTCACCTGAGGTGGATGGCTGGGGGATGGGGTGAAGTTGAGCCTATGCTAGCCTAGGTCCCTGGACTGTGGGGGTGAAGGGGCTGGAGCAAAAAGTCCCCCTTCCTCCCAGCCAGGCAATCCCCAGCCAAGGAGAGGGGGGCTGGTGCCAGGCTGGGGAGACTGTCTGCTGGCTCTCCCCTCCCTGTGGCTAACAGCAGGTGGGGGGTGTGCGTTCAGCAGCCTTGAGAAGCATGGCCATGAGGGGTGGTGCATGTGAGTGTCCCCAGGTTCCTGGCCTGGGCCATGGCAGGCTTCTGCCCATCTTGGCCACCTGAACACTGAATGTATTTTTGTTTTGGTCATGGACTAGAAAGTTGTGCTGTAGTGTCCAAATTGCAGATCTTACTATTGACTTGTTTAGATGCTAGTGCAGTCCCAATAACGTGCATGACTCCTATCCATCTTCTCATGGCAGTTTAAGCCTCAACCTCTGCTTGTAGACATTTTTGTTGTTGCCTTTGAGTGTCATTTTTACAAAAGAAAATGAATGCAAATCCATGCTGAAGTGTCTGAGACTGCAACCACCATGAAAAATTGCTCATTTCCAAGATACCCTATTATCTTTAGCATTTAACTGCATAATTCCATGTTAAATATGTCAAGTGAGTCTTTCAAAGCTTTTTTCCCCCCCTTTTAAACACTCAGCCAATTTGCTTCTCCCAGTCCCCACACCAACTCTGACAATACAGTTGTGTTTTCAGTCCATAACCTCACTGCACAGAGCAAACTGGAAAACCACAGGGAAAAAATAATTAAGTTTGTAGCTCAAAAACCTATACCTTCGATGCAGTGCATGGGTGTTACATGCATCTTCTCATTAAAAAGAACTGTCCATTTTTACTACGCAAGATAGGATTATAGCCCAGGAGACCTGGTTTTCAAGCACTAACTCCAAGTACTGATATTATCAAAGCAGCCTGAAGGAGTTCAGTAGTCAAGCTTTCAAGCGAATTCAGTGGGAACTGGGCACCTCCTCCTCTAATTCTGTTTGCAAATCCCAGCCAAGTTGTCTATATTTAATAGGTAAAAATCAATTTAGTAGCTAATGCAGCTCTAGTTTTTACTATTTTTATTGTTTTTTCCAAGAACAAAGTGATTAATCAAAAAGGCCAAATCCCATGTCCTCATCAGACTCTTCAGATTCTTCCTTCTTCTCTTCCTCTTTCTTCTCCTCTGTAAGTGTTAAAGAAAATGTAAATTTTGATTTTAAATATCAAGCATTTTTATGTCTACTGTCCACAGAACCAGGGGGAGAAGAATGGGATTTACAACCGTTCCCAGGAACACACCAAGTTATGGCAATCACATTTAAACTTTAGGAAAGGAAACTTTAGGAATAGTTCCTGAATATAAGGCTTCTTGTATCATTTGAAAGTGGTTTTCAGAAGTACCCAAGCAACTTAGATGCATAAAACCCACTTACATTTAATGGTAAAACTAGGCCCAAATTATTTCTGCATGTTATAAAAAGTGCAACCCTTAGTTGAAGTGTAATGCTAAAACTAATACACAAATAAACAAGAATACTGCTGAGATTTTCCCAAACCTAATCTTGATTTAAACATTTAAGTAATCCTTTAGAATATCTGCACTGTGTCAATTTTCTTTATCTCCCACATTTAAAAGAAGAATAGCTCTTGCAGAAATTATGCTTGCTAAGAAAAGTTAGGGGCTTGGGCTTCAGAGATCAACTGAAAAACAGCTGATGCCAGGAAGATCCTCTCCTTTTTAGTCTATTATAGGCGTTTTGTTTTCAGACGCAATACACCTGGCATGGCCACTGTCACAGAAACGCAATCCTCAACATTCATACTAGGCTCACTGAATTAGTGACCACATCCATTCTAGGAGGTGGAAGGTAAACCAATAACTGGCATTAGCAGCAGAACTAATAAGGTCAATTCCCCAGGTGCAAGAACAATGGGTCACCAAGAAATACCCGATTTTGGTTAACAAGACATAAGGAATAGCCCTACAGCAATGGCAAAAAGCTAGCACTAAGTCCCTCATAGAAATGAATACCCAATTTAGCTACAGGTGTTTTAATGGTGGGAACTGTAGTACTGAACTGGTCCATGATGTAGCAAAAAAAAAATCAAGAAATCTTCCAGCAACAAACAGCCTCTTTAGGTGGTGTTGGCCCGGGGTGGAGTGGGAGGGGGGTGGTGTATAGCACATTTCCAATCCTACACAGTCCTCATAAATTCCCGTGCCTGAAAAATAAAACCTACCTGCAGGTGCAGCTCCACCACCAGCCGGGGCAGCAGGGGCTGCAGCGACAGCACCACCTGATGGAACACAGGTTAATTTGGAGAGGCCTGTAAAATATGAGATGCCAGTAAATAAAACCATGAGGTAACACCTGGATAAAGTTACTAGAAGCTAAACACTTGACACAAGGGTCCGATTTGTGTCTACACTGGGTCTGAGAAATGCCATGTGCAGAGTGAATAGTGAGCTGAAACTCAGTATTCCAGCATGAACCTGCCCATCACTCTACATGCCCATGGTGACCAATTCAGGCAACTTGCCCAAAGATGCCCCTTTTGTTACTGAATATGGGAAGAAACTGCAACCATCCTCACTTTAAGCAGCAGCATCCTGAAGAGATTTACACATTTAAATCTGCAACACTACATCTTGATCTGACTAGTAAGGCTGAGTAAGTTCTCCATTGCTTAAGACTGTTTAAATCAGGACTAATGTCATTCTAAGTGACTTATTCCAATTCAGCTGCTAGCTGTTGGGTTTGCTCAAGGAACCACCAATTCTTGTTACACAGGAGGTCAGACTAGATCCTTCTACACAGACCCTTTTTGCCTCAAATGAACGAAGCTCAACATTTCTAGTCTGACAGCCATGCCTCTAATAATGTGGTTATTTGAAACAGATTTCAAAGTGGTATCGAAGTCAGGAGACAAAGCAGACTAAATTCTGAAACTGTGGCCTTGAGAAATGAAAGTGTGTGTCTTGGTAAATTATGCTTATTAAGGTATATAGGAACTGAAAGTGTACTTGCAATGAAGACTTAAAATTCAATTTTTCTTGAAGCCATTATATCAGTACAATCAAGTGTACTTATGAATGCAACACAGAACCAAATCTGAAAGGAATTTAATGGACTTTTAGTGAGCAATCAACTTTTAGTGAGCTTCAATATCCTGTAAATGTCAGCCAAATTTGACAGCTGGAGAAACTGATGCAGGAGGATTATGACTTGTCCAAGGCTGCAGACAGTTTCACAGACTATTAGGATTCATACATTCCTGAATATCACTCCCATGTTCAGATTGGACAAGACCATTTCATTTAAGTTCTAGCAGTTTTGAGCAAGCAAGGATTTTCATGGTAAGAAAAATGAATGGAATGTTAGCGTTTTCCATTACAGATACACATTTAAATTTGAAACAAAAGTATGTCAATTTTATGGCGGGGACAGCTCAACTGACAGAAACAAAGGGTAATATCAAAATTATGTTGGCCATATCACTTCATAAGTCATAACAAGAATATGTTTGGATATTAAGGTTCACCGCTGTCATGAGGCATGTGCTTCTCCCATGTAAAGCAATAAAATTTCCCCTTCGAATAAACTCAAGTTCAATAAATTTAACCTTCCAACAAAATACTCTTTCCTTTTGCATGAGAATCTAAACAACATTTTACTGTCAAATCATCTCTTTAAAACTGGGTTTGAATTCTTGAGATAGTCTACTGCATTTCAATAAGCTGGTAACCAATGACCTGCCTGCAGAAACTGCTCTGCAGTCTCTACTTTTCCAGCCCTGTTTTGTTTAAATAAATATGAAACTCAGCACTGCAGTCCTTGACCTATCTAGAGAAATGCAAAAGAGATTTTTCTGCCCACTTCCATCTCACCAGCATGATCTTAAAACTGTTTTTACCTGAGTTGATAACATCATCGACATCTTTGCCACTTAGTTCACTGATGACCTTTATTATGAGAGAGAAAGACAGAAAGAGGTTAAAAGGTTTATCCTGGAATTTTGGCTGTTTGGTGTATTTAGTTTCTTGACTGGCAATTTCCAGTCTGTGTGTTAATCAGCAATGGGATGTGTGAGAGAGAGAGAAAATCAGCTGGAACAGAGAGGAACAGGAGAAAGAACCGAGTTTATAAGTTAAATGGGTTTAGGGAAAAACTGTAATAGAGCTAATTCTAAGAGCAACATTAGCACAACATTTATCTAAGATCTAAGTAGAACTCAAAACATTGCCCTAAAACATCTGCTATATGAACTGAATTCTTTACAACATTCGGATGGGAATATAAGCATAAACTGACAACCCAGCTGTATTTAGTGCCAAAAGCACCAATTAAAAACAAGCTATTTTTTTAAAATCTAAATATCTTGGATAAGAAATTATTTAAAAACACTTTAGCATAATAGATTCTAAAAACACAAGTCAAAAAAAAATTTTGGAGCAATGCCTAAGTTTGGTTATGTAGCACTAAACACTTTCACTTAATTTGGTTTCTTAAAATAGTGCAATATCAATGTCAATGAAAATACTAAAGATGATGATCCAAAATGTGAATTATTTTGTTTACAAATCTTCCAAAACATCCAACAAGAATAAGTTCCTCTCAACTATTCCAAAATACAAGGGTGAAGAGGAATGCACACAAACACCCCAAACAAACCTTGTCGACACGTTCATCATCTGCATCAATACCAACACTGCTGAGGATCTTTTTGATGTTCTTGGCTGTGGGGCTGTCATTCCCACCCAGGACAGCAAGCAGGTAAGCGGCCACGTAACGCATTCTAAAATAAGAAACAGAGGAAAGAACAAAAATGAGCGCTTTGGATTTATGCAACTGTTGTTCTGGAAGGGCTCCCATAGCACATTAGAACCTGGCGTACATCAAGCAGAATACGAACAATCACACCTCAACATATTGTTGGCTCTTGTTCAGCTTACAGAGTGCTGTACCCACCAGTTGCTTTTCTACAGTACAGCAGCGTAGTCAGTCTTTCCTTGTCCTTGTGCACAACACTGTTTCATTCCAACTGCGAGACTTTGCACTTGTCCTTGTTAAATTTCATCCTACTGATTTTGGACCATTTCTCCTAGCCCTACCCTCCCAACTCCATTCAACTTGATGTCATCTACACATTTGCTAAGTGCACACTCAATCCTATACTTCACTCGCCCGTTCATGCAAAATTATCCTTGCTTTCTCTCTCTCAGCTATAAGCAAAAGGCTAGCATTATAAGAGTCCATACAATTGCAATGCAATAGTAGGATTTCTAACCACTGTGTCAACTGTTCACTTAAATTCTACATGCTGGTAACTCTCATTTGAGAAGTGTTTTCAACCACACTACAAAACAAGCTGAAAAGATGCCAATGGATGTCACTGTACAAATACTCCACGTCATTTTATATTTGTCCAGAGAAGGCCAAATATTGGCCATGGATGACGTAAAAGTCAAAGACTCTGCTTTTAATTACGTTCCCTGCATTACAGAACCATGCATGTGGCAAACTTGGGGCACGGGGACTAGGTGGAGACCCGCGACATGCTCAGCATCTGCAAAGAGCAGCTCAGTAATGACCAGAGTAGGACTGTAGGAAAGTCAAGCTGGCCTATTTGTTGCGCTCGCAGAATGTGAGCCTAGGCCTAAACAAAGAACTATAAGACCACTTCTTAAGAAGGGAGGCCACTGAGGAAGACAATAACTGATTGCTTGCAACAAATAAAAAAGAAAAACAGAAAAGGGAGTAAGGTCACAGGATCAAAACAAGGGATCCAGAAGGGGACCCTGAGCAGAGCGCACTGGTCAGCACCCACTGCTCCCTGGGTCAAGGGAGCCTGTGGATGCTGTCCAGTGAAACTCTGCCCAGAGACATGAGTGGAGGAGTGAGAGAGGAAGAGAGCCTCAAGCTTGCCTGGGTTCCCCCCAGCCAGACCTGTTTGACACATATTGGGAATATGGGCTTAACGAGCAAAGTTAGCCCCACCATGTTAATAGAGGAGGCTACTGGGTACACTTCAGCTGAATTTGTGGGAAAAATAAAGATAAAACAGGGACGGCAGTGAGGGTTAAAGGTTTAAAAGGAGTGCACCGAGGGGGCAAAAAGAGCAGAGCACGCCGATCCCCTGGCTGGAGCCTCTTTGCTGGTCAGGTGTATCGTGAGTTCGGCAAAGGCAAGGAAACTCAAGCTAGAGAGAACCTCACGAGATGATCTAGTCCAGCCTCCTGCTCAAGGCAGGATCATCCCTGAGCAAACCAGATTAGCCAGAGGGATCCTAGGGGGGGGGAAAAAAACAAAGAAAGCCAGCAACAGCTTGAACAAGGAATGTCTGATGCTCCACAACTGAGCTCAGGCAACACCTACTGCTGGGTGGCGAAGGAGTTGGTCTGATGTGCTGGTTACACTTCTCTCTGCACCTTTTCTATTATGCACTCCCCGCCCAAGACCTTACGGAGTGCAACCTCCTCCTGTCCAGAGCCAAGCTGGCCATCTATCTGACCAGGAAGGAGGCTGTGGCAGGGGGAACCTTTAGGGCAGCAGTTCCCAAACTCTGACAGATTGTGCACCACCCATTTAAAATGCTACAGCCTTAAATACCACCGGCAAATTTTTGCCATATAAACTAATCATAATAAATCTGTTAGCCCGTACCGCTGACTGGTTGTCTGCGTACCACTGCTGGTACCTGCACCAGACTGGGAATCGCTGCTCTAGGGCCTGTGGAGCCATTTTCCCATTCCTGGTCTGTCCATGTCTCTAAGCAGTGTCCACCGGCTCCTTGGAGGTGTCCGAGGGCCAGCAAGCGCGGTCTGCTCCATGTCCCTCTCTCTATACTCGCTTTCAACCCAACCTTCACTCCTGCCCTTGTTCTGTCTCCTATTTGCCCCCAAGCGATCAGGGATGTGCCCTTACCGCCCCCTTATTCAGGGCGGCTCATGGCTCAATTCAGCGGACACCAGCCTGTTCCAGCGGCACCTCCAAGGCCTCCCCGAAACCCTGGGGCGCTCCCAGCCCCCCGACACCCATCCTTCCTGCGAGCCGACAGAGGGAGACGCCGGTGCGGCTACGCACGGGGCTGCCGCCCCTCCGCCCCCCGCTCCCCCG
>NW_005842137.1:1739722-1740466 GCF_000455745.1 Alligator sinensis
CGCCGGTGCGGCTACGCACGGGGCTGCAGCCCCTGCGCCGCCTGCTCCACCGCCTCCCGCTGCGCAACTCCCGCCCGGCGCCGCTTCCTTCACGCTCCAGCCCAAAATATCAAACGATTGCACTAGGAGCTCCAAATTCGCCAATTTGCTGAACAGCCGTCACACGCAAGCATTCAAATAGGCGCGGCTATGTCTCAGCAAAACGGAGACGGTAGATAAAGTCGGGAGCTGATGCATTTAATCGACCTAAGCAGCAAAAAGTCCCTAAATCATTGATGAAACCAATAGGGACGCGCTGGCAGCAAACCCAAGTGACACCCTGGGCGTGACCAGGGTTTGGCACATGCCACATCCCCTCTCCGCTTCCAAAACGATGGCACATTTGTGGGCACTGTTCCCATGACTGATCCCACATGGTGCACGGGTGGAAACCACCGCACACGTGCGGTGATCCTCAAGGCCTAGCAACGCTGCTGGCCTGGGCCTGGGCACGGGGACCCGCCTCCCTCCCCGCCCTGGTCCTTTCTCCCTCGCCCTTGCCGTGCGGGAGGCAAGGGGAGGCCCAGCCCGGCCCGGCCCCGCTCACTTTAAGCCCGGGACGGACGCGAAACGCGTTGCACGCTAGCCCTGCGCGGTGCTGCCGGAAGGAGGTCACCACGGCGTCACCCGCGCGCTATGCAGGGGCCGGAAGTACGGGTCAGAGGGCGGGGCGGGGCGGGGCGGGGCGGATTCAACCGTCATCTC